>NC_089796.1:50155398-50245398 GCF_040412425.1 Macrobrachium rosenbergii
AGATTTACTATTAAATGGTAACAGTGTAAGATTTAAGTATTTCTTAGTCAAGTTTAATTCACAAAACTTTAATTTATTAAGAAAGCAATTTGGTTAACCCTTAAACGCCTGTTGACGTAAAAACGTCGACTAAAATTGTCTGTTGAATGCCGAGTGGACGTAGCAAACGCCGACTACAAAAATTTCAACCTTTGGTCAACTTTGACTCGACCGAAATGGTAAAAACGCAATTGTAAGCTAAAACTCGTACATTCTAGTAATATTCAATCATGTACCTTCATTTTGCAACAAATTGGAAGTCTCTAGCACAATATTTCGATTTATGGTGAATTTTAAAAAAACTTTTTTCTTACGCCAGCGCAGTAATCGGCCGAAAAATTTCAGAAATTCTTTTGTCATTTTGTCGTAATTTTTGCACTGTTCTATATTAGCCGTTACATAAAGTTTTATATGTGAAAATGTGTGCAATTTCATGTACAATACAACAGAAAATAACTCATGGTTGTAGCTTTTATCAGTTTTGAAATATTTTCATATAAATCACGATAACTGCAAAATTTCAAGCTTCAGTCAACTTTAACTCGACCAAAATGGTAAAAACGCAATTATAAGCTAAAACTCTTACATTCTAGTAATATTCAATCATGTACCTTCATTTTGCAACAAACTGGAAGTCTCTAGCACAATATTTCGATTTATGGTGAATTTCTGAAAAAAATTTTTTCCTTACGTCTGCACGCTGGTAACTCGGCTGAACATCTCAGAAATTCTTTTCGTCATGTTGTCGTAATGTTTGCATCGTTTTACATTAGTCGTTACGTAAACTTTTATATATGAAAATGTGTGCAATTTCATGTAGAATACAACAGAAATTAGCTCATGGTTGTAGCTTTTATCAGTTTTGAAATATTTTCACATAAATCACGATAACTGCCAAAATTTCAACCTTCAGTCAACTTTAACTCGACCGAAATGGTAAAAAAACGCAATTGTAAGCTAAAACTCTTACATTGTAGTAATATTCAATCGTTTACCTTCATTTTGCAATAAATTGGAAGTCTCTAGCACAATATTTCGATTTATGGTGAATTTTTTAAAAAAACATTTTCCTTACGTCCGCGCGGTAACTCGGCCGAACATCTCAGAAATTCTTTCATCTCGTTGTCGTAATATTTGCACCATTTTATATTAGTCGTTACATAAAGTTTTATATATGAAAATGTGCGCAATTTCATTTACAATACAACAAAAAATAACTCATGGTTGTAGCTTTTATCAGTTTTGAAATATTTTCATATAAATAACGATAAACAGAAAAAATTTGACTTTCGATCAACTTTAACTCGACCGAAATGGTCGAAAACTGCAATTGTAAGCTAAAACACTTACAGTCTAGTAATATTCAATCAATTAGCTTCATTTTTCAACAAACGAGAAGTCTCTAGCACAATATTTCGATTTATGGTGAATTTTTGAAAAAAATATTTTTTACGTCCGCGCGTTACGAATTCATGCATCATTTTGTGATAATATTTTCTCTGTGTTGCTTTGATTGTTTTAAAATTTGTTATATACCAAAATCATTGCAATTTAGTGTACAATACAACTAAAAAAAATTAAGTCATTAGCTTTAACCGTTTTGCTTACAGCTCGATTTGTATACAATTATATATGAGTTGTTTTTTTTTCGCTGTCATATATTCCAATATTTATATATGATAATGATATTTTTTTCATTTCTGATGGTTGCATACTAAACTTCAGGCAATGACAAAAAAAATGAGCCAAAAATGAATGAACTCTTAATCTTAAAAACTAAGCGTGCTGTGATTTTTTGAAAAAAAAATTTTTTCCGCTTCGGAGCTAACTCACCGAACGCCGCCGGCATACGGGAGACGTTTTTGTAAATAGGGCTTCGGCGTTAAAGGGTTAAGTAAGATTCAAACCATTAACTTTCACTCAAGTTTTAAACATATACCTGATTAATTAGACTCAAGACAAATGTTCACCAAAATATTTTCTGAAATCTCAATAATAAGTATGCACTAACAAAATGCTAAGTAATCACCAGCACAAAACTTTGTAACACAATACAGGTAATTATAAAATTATAGTAATATGATAACACAGACATATAAGAATGAAATATGCAAAAATGCAATTATACCAATAGCAATTTCACTAAAACAAAAGAACACATCAGTCTTTCAAAAGATTACCTTCACTTTTAAAAACGGTTAAACTCATGTCTTTCTAAGACTTTCTCAAAGACAACACTGCCAAGTCACAGTGACATACACAATGATATATAATTAGCAGCAAGGCACATTAGAACTCACTATAAGAGATGTTATTCACCTCTTATCAAAATAATTATTCTCTTTTACCTAGAACATCACTGTAACTCTTAACATAACAAAAACCAGTAAACATCACTTTACCTTTACCAGTGTTACACCAATATACACTTTACACAATGCTTGCACAACATAAACACCTTGGATCACCTCTTACAAAATTAATACATTTCTTGGGTGAGTTTAACAAAACTTTTACAAACAGGGAAGCAGCCAGTATAACAATAATTGAGAGAGAGAGAGAGAGAGAGAGAGAGAGAGAGAGAGAGAGAGAGAGAGAGAGAGAGAGAGAGAGAGAGAGAGAGAGAGGAACACCCTATTGCCAGCAGCCCCTGTTCCTAACTAAGTGTTTCTGGATCAGTACTGCTCTTTTATCTCCAAGCCCTCCCAGAATACATGATACATAAAGTATACATACATTATACATACAGGTATACATGTAAGGTATACATACAGGGCATTCTAAGGCCCAGAAGGAAATATGCCAGAGCTCTTATCAATGATTGACATTATCCGCTAGACACTCAAACACTTGAACAAACAGAAGGAAGTGCTTTTGGACCCAAAACTGGCTCGCTGTCAACATGTCAACTTCAACTCTCTCTCTGTTCCTCATTCCATTACTCAAGATCATGGAAAAGAATAAGCACAAGCACAGCTAATAACCATGGAACAGACACACGATAAACATTTAACATGCAATTTGCCGATTGGCTGTCAGCTCATGTCAGATAACCAAAGAGACTCCTGCCTTTCTCTAAACACGACTTCCTGGACCCTAAACAACTGTGTAAACATAGGAAACGCTAAGCGATCTGATAAGAATCTTACCCTCTCTCCCTCTCTACACGGCCTGTTACGAATTCGAGTTCACTCAGTATAATATACTGCAAAATATATATTAAACAAATGGAAAAAACACATCAAAACATTTTAAGATTACATGACACACAATTTATCTGTAAGAAAAAGACATTTTAAAATCATATCTCACAACATATGACGAATCTGCAAGCAAAACATAAAAAATTTCACAGAGATACATATTACACTTGTAGAATGGTTTTATATATCATATAACACCTTAAAATATTCCTCCCCCCAGAAGATTAATTATCCCTGGCTCGAATCCACCGATTCGGTACGGGATAAATAATCTACAATTACACTGCTCTCTCCAAAAATGTTCTCTCTCATTACACAACAAGATTATACAATCAATCAGGGAAATTACTATGGCTGAAAAACTATCACAAAATAGGTAATAAACTCTAAGCACATTCACAAATCTTTGTAACTCTTTCACCACTTTAGAAACAAACTTGGCTTGCCCAATATTATCAAGTAATTGATCAATAAGAGGTAAGGGATAATTATCAGCTACACTGATGGAATTCAGTTTTCTATAATCAGTACACATCCTAAACAAGCCATCTGGTTTCTTCACTAACACACAAGGAGAACTGTAATGACTTGAACTGGGCTCTGCCTTCACTAAGAGAGATTCAGTTTCTTATGCAAAATGAGAAACTTGCCTCAGTGATGAAACCAAGAAGAAAAAACTACCGGTATTGACAACAGAGGAGGAGAAGCCAGCAAAAGGAATGAAATCATTTTCCCCTGATTACTTCCTTAACCCCAGGTCTGTCTCTAAGTCTTGCCAGACTCTCCAGAAGGACAGCATCTGACCTCCTACTGGAAACTAAGAACTGCAAGTCAGTATTCTATAGGGACGTGGGGAGTCTTACTAAATCCTGAAAAGTACTTACGAAAGGGCTTAGATGAGAAGGAAGAAGCCTGAATGGAAGTCAGAAGTCTTAGAAGGCAAACCAAAAGCAAGCACACATACAGGGCTCTTTATGGCTGACTTTCATGACTGCTTCAAGAATTCCCAGTTCCCATGAGCAGAAACTTATGCCCTCACCACCTTAAAGAAGACGATTTAAAGAGGTGTTCATGAGGCACTTCTAAAACTGCAGCCAGCTTCTGAGAAAACAATACCTTCAAAGTGAGATAAGAGCACCCTGCTCTTTCTTCGGTAGCACAGCATTGACAAATGCATTTCATGTCTCCCCGGAAGCTTCCAAGATGGTGTAACACCAGTTGTGGGCAATTGTGCTAAGTGAAAGCTCAGCAAAAGGCAAAATTTCAATCATGCAGAAAAGAGACTCGGATAAATTCTTTGCATCAGAGTTGGGTCACAGAATGTTGCCTGTATCAGGAGTTTGCCTCCGCAAGGGTCCAAACACACAAATACTATTGAGTCTCAAACTAAAGATGGTTTACGAGCTGGTAAAGTGCCAGAATAATATAAGGCGGCCTTAGTGGCCTTACATAGCCTCAGTGAGGAAGGAAGACAAGTACTAGCACTCTTGAACAACACCTTGTGCACCAAAACATGAGACACCTGCTCCAAATGTGTCCTAACCAAAGAGAAATGCCTATGTCTCTTCACAGACTTAGCAGGTGCTAATATATCTAGGACAATGGAGACCTAGCCTACTGATTCCACCTCTTCTACTATATGAGGATAGAGAGAGGCACAACAAGAAGTGGGTTGCCAAAACAAAGAAGATGACTCCTCAACACTGATCTCCTCATCCACTAGCATAGAGGAAAAAACCAAATCTGCAAAAAACGACTTCTCAAGCAAAACCACAAGCGACACAGGAGTGGAGGAAACAGGAAGCACCCCCTCTTAGCAAACCAGCTACATCTCTCATTGGGGTTTACTAAACTCTCTCTCTAAATCAGACCTCAAATGAGAAGGGGTCCCCATTAGTCCTGAAATGATGACAAACAATGACTTTCATGTAAAAAAACAATATAAATTAGCATACGTTGTTGAAATTCAAAATGTTAATATAATTTATTTTCTATATAAAAACTGGCCAATATATGACCACAACTTGAAGATGGATGAGGTTGTAGGCTTAGGTCTAAGCAAAAGACTTTATGATGAGACTAGGGGATGGAGGAATGTAGTTAGGAGATGGAGGAGCAGGCACTGACGAAGGAAAGAAAAAAAAGTTTACCTTAGTTTAACCAGACCACTGAGTTGATTAACAGCTCTCCTAGGGCTGGCCTGAAGGATTAGATTTATTTTACGTGGCTAAGAACCAATTAGTTACCTAGCAACGGGACCTACAGCTTATTGTGGAATCTAAACCACATTACACCGAGAAATGAATTTATATCACCAGAAATATATCCCTCTAATTCTTCATTGGCCGGCTGGAGAACCGAACGCGGGCCCAGCAGAGTGCTAGCTGAGAACGGTACCTACCTGTCCAATAAGGAACTAGAAGGAAAGGAAGTAAAAGTTGTATGGCCTCTCCTAATTAACTGCTTCATCAATTATCCGACTCTCTCCTCTTCCTACATATAAAGAATTTATTGATAAATGCATCTGAACTTTCCCTACACTCCTCACACCTACAGTTGACATCACACTTCTGACCCCACAATCTGCACAAACTGTGTGCCTATCTAACTACAGGGTACAATACCTATCTAATTCTATTGGACAATCATTTAGCACAGAAATCAATCCTGTAAAACTAAATGTTTGGGCAAACAAAAAAAAGTCAAAATACAGTGAAAAATAGACAAAAAGCAAACCAGCAAATGCACCAAACAACACACTGAATGGCAGCAAGAAGAATTCTGACAAAAACCAAACCCATCTGAGAGACACCAAGTGGAGAACCGGTGAACCCGACAGTCATCTGGGTTAACCGAGTGATCTTCAATACTGTATTTGAGTGTCAACTGCACCTGCCAGGCACAAAGATATATGTAACTATCTTTACCAGTAGGTAAGATTCATCTGAACTAATATGGACAAAAAAGCAACAATCATAAAACCTAAAGGAGTTTAATAAAAGCATGATGAATTTCAAAATTCTTAGGCTAACAGGAGGAAATCAGAAAGCAAAGAGTTGCTCTTATATACTGTACTGCTATCCATTAAATGAATTCTACAAAATATTCTAGTTATATATAAGAACAATCATATAATAAAATCTTACTTAAGAGCTATTAAATAAAACTAAAAGATGAACCACATTACCATGAACATAGATCCTTGCATAACCAAGTTATCAATATCATTAAGCATTTTTTCCAGCGGTGCTAAACTGGCTCTATCATGTCCAAACCTCTGCTCATCAGAGCCAGCAGAACGGACAAGACGTCGATACGCACCCCAATGCTCATGCAAGAATGAATTACCCAAAACTACTTCATCCAGGGTTATCAGAGTACCAAAGAGGGATCCTAAATATTCATACACAGCCTGAAATTGAATAGGTTTAAAAAAGATGAATAAGAAAGTTCACAGAGGGTGAATGATATATGTCCCTTTCTTCAAGGGCTGTCATTTAACTTTAATACAAAAAAATAATTATTTAAGCATAATTGCATGAAAATATTCTACCATGGTGAAATATACATACTTAAATCAAGATTAATTTTTTAAATACTTGAATCTCTATTACACTGCTTTACCTTCTATGCCAGCAAAGATTGCAAAATTTAAATGCTCTCATTTCTATTAGTATCAGCCCACATCAGTCTACTTCCCCCACCCTCCACCAGGGGACCTATAGGTTCAAACACCAGCTGGCAGGTGTGTCCTGTGTACTTAAAATGAGGGGATGACAGGAGGCTCATTATACTATATAATGGAGAGGTAAGTGTTTAAAAACAAATAGAAGAGACTATTTAGTCTTGGCAGTAAACTCTCCTACGAGAAGGACAATCTGAAATCAAACCAGCGGGTGGAAGGGACCCTTCAGCCTTGGTAGGCAACTCTTCTGAGAGAAGGTTACTCTGAACACAAAACTTGTTCGCCAACCTTGGACTGTGCAATAGCCATTGTACCGTGGCCTTCCATGGCCTTGGGTTTGAGTTCCCTTGCATTTTTACTCTTTTTTGTTCACTTTCCTGTTTTTTTATTCAAAGTGTGCAGGACAGGCTGATAACAAAGCAAAAGTTGCTTGGTGGATTATAAGGAAAGTGCCTTCTTCTTTATCTAATCTTTTCTTTCTAAGCTTTTTGTATTTTCTAAATCCCTCCTGACTGTCCTCCTCCAGTTGTTGTGGCAAACATGGTGGATTTCTTATATGCCTTATAAGGTGTGCCTCCACCTTATTGACCAGTTGCTTTCAGCATTTTTTGAATGACATATGGTTAGGTTTATCTACATTTTCAAAGTAATTTTCGTAAATAATGTAAATACTGTTGTCGTTGATGGCATTATTATTGTTAATTGGGAGACACTGAGCTGAACCCTGGGCCTGCTACTTATTACAGAAAGAAAAATTGCAGAGTACTTTACTCAAGGTAAAATTTTCTTGATCTTCAGAGTTGTGCCCATAACTAGGATTTTATGTTTTTATCTAAGACACTTGTAAGTAGTAACAAGTCAAAGGTTGAGCTTTAAATCCCAGGGTTTGATGGCCCAGATTTTATTTATCACTATAACATCCCACATAAGCAAGTTATGGCTGTATATACTAAGTCCAGATGACCTATATATCATCAGAAAAACTTTAGAGTACAATTGCCAATTGCCATGAAATTCTGTTTTAAGATTTCCAGTAAGTTCTAAATTGCATAAGTATTTGCTATTTGCTGCAATCCAATTATCTACGATTCTATATATGACTGTCTCTCAGAAAGGATTGGTATGGCTCAGTCTCAGGATTCAAAAGCTTCATTCATTATTTGTGGAGGCTGTAATGCAAAGCACAGTGAGTGGCTTAATTCAAATTCCACAGATCAAAATGGCTGGTCTGCTCTTGAGTTCTGTGTATCTTCTGATTTTGTCCAGCTAACTGAGGAACCCATGCCTATTTCTGGTAACAGATTACACCTCATATTCACAGATGTTCCAGCTATTGTCAAGTCCAAGGTCTGTCAGTATATAGACACTTCTGATCACTGCACCACTGAGATAGGCATATCTGTCAATCAGTATATTCCTAATTACACAATTGAAAAAATGGTCTGGCTGAAATCTAGAGCCAATTTGGACTGCATTACAGAAGCATGTCAGGCATCCAATATTTCTGATGCTATATCAGATCCAGATCCCAAGAAGAAGCTAAATGAAATGCTGATGGCTATTTTTGTAAGGTATGTCCCTAGAAAGATCATTAAACTCAGAACAAATGACCAGCTATGGTTTGATAATACTGTGCATGTACATGAAAATTACACCAGTTTTGTTGAGTCTCGCCATGCTGTGAATAGTATTTACCATATAGCTTAGATAAATTACAATAATTCCTTCAATAGGAAACTTGAAGGAGTTACTCAGCCTCACCTGTGGTGGACCAAATTGTCATCATCTATCACTGGGTCAGCCTCATCTTCCATTCCTTCACTACTTACAGCTGATGATAGATTGGTTACTGGCCATAAGGAAAAAGCTAAATTGCTTCATCAAGCTTTTGAAGCTAAGCAATCAGCTGAGGATGCCCCTCTCCCTGATACTTGTCATCCTGAACTTGTTACAAGATTTGCAATTTACTGTGGGGAGGTTAAGAAAAATCTTGATAATCTTGATAGCTGGGGTGAAGATGATCCTGACAGTTTCTTCTCTTTTATTTTTTAAAGTTTCTAGTGTGTTGTCTTCCAAGATTAGTAGATTCTACAGATTTTTATGTCGACATAGTGCCTTTGTGGATGAGCATAAGCTTAGCAATACAGTGCTTCTTCCAAAGAATGGCTTATCTGCAGACTGCAGTAACTACAGGCCAATTTCTATTCTCTCTGTGCTCTACAAAGTTGCATAAAAACTTATTTCTGAGTCCAGCCCCGTGTCAGCCAGTGAAATTCCATACTAACACGAATTTCTAGGTATAAATTGCTAGATATACCAGAGAAAAAGAGCTTTCAGGAATGCTGGGGTTACTACCCCCAGATCGAGCGTCTTCCCTAAGGAAGACGTCGGTATAACCAAGGGTGAGTGAAAGGATCACAACCACAGAGCTACACTCGATAGACATCCCCATGTCAAAACCTCTCGAAGAGAGCGGTGAGCCGTTACAGCCCCCACGCACAGGCATCCGCCAGGCCGGCGACACCAGCGCCACCTACTTCATTCCATTTTCTAGCACGTGACTATCTTCACCTTTTTGTGCTTGTGCTTTTTTGGGTGTTTTCCTGCTTTTCGCCATGTCTTCTAGCAGTTTCACCATCTCTAAGTTAAGTACCATCTTATTGTGGGGTTTTTTCGATAAGTTTGGCTGCATCTGTCCATATTTCACAATTATGAGATTGTTGTTATGATGCCACGGCGTCCCCTAGCCAGCCATGCCGACCGTGAGGTTGCCCCTTCAGTCTTTTCTGTTGGGGTTGTCTCCTTGTCATTATATTACTTATCTTTTCCCCCCGGATCTATTCCTGGCGGTGTTTCCTGGACGGGGTTTTATTGGAGTTTTGTTTTATTTAATGACCCCCATAACGAGTCCCCTATAGGGTTCCCGTCATTCCCAAGAGGTCTCCCCCAGGATGAGTTCCTTTTTGGTCTTACTTATTTACTATTATTATTATTATTTTTTGCATTGGTGCTATATATATATTATATTGTTGCCTCTTTGGGGTAGCGTCAGCTCTATGTCTGGCCGCTCCTCGGAGTTAGGCTACGCACCTTGCATGAGCACATTATTCTTGGAAAATATTTTTATGTATATTGTGTTTATTGTGATGGTTTTTATTTTATATTGTGTGTGGGTTTTTCTCCTTGCCTTTCATAATGTAAGGCTCGTGTTGCTTTTGTCCTCTCGCCCTCCTCATAAGTTAGGTGCGGAGCGGATCATCGGTTGAGGGAGTTTTGTCGCTGTTTCCTCCAGGGCCGTTTTTGGGGTGGCAGAGTGAGCCCCTTTGTTCTCCCCCTTCTTTTTTGGGTAGAGTTCATTGGGTGTGCCTCCTCTAGGCTATTTGCCTTTTGCCCCCCTCCTTTTGGTCCTGGTTGGTTCTCGGCACAGAATTTCTCTCCTGTTATTCCTTCCTCCACCCTCCCCTTACTCCTTTCCATTAGCCTAGGCCATGCCTAAGCACGGGTGTTCACCTAGGCTTTGCCTAGTCAGGAGTCGGGCGTTGAGTTCTTGGTCGCATCCCTTCCCTCAGGAGTAGGCTTGTCCTGCCAAGCTCATATTATGTTTCTTGGCGTGGCGTGTGATTGCAGTTGAGCGGGTGAATTACTTTCCCTTGTCTCCTGTTTTCACTCTTCTTAGCCTACTCCTCTTCCCTACCCCACCACCTCCCCTCCCCATCTCAGGCCAGCTCTTGCCTTTTCTCGCGGGGTGACGCTAGATGGCGTTTTCTCCGAGTTGGGGACTTCCTCTGGTGGAGAGATTCGTTCCCTCCCAGAACTAGTCCCCGGCAGCGCTATGTTTGTTTTGATGTTTCGTTTGCCACTCTCCAAGATCGAGCGGGTTTCGAACATTCTTTCTTTGGTCTTGTCCACTCTCCGTCGGGTTGCTTTGGTTGGGTCGTTGGCGCCTGCTCCGGCTTATATTATACTTGGCCTTTCATGACGGGCACCTCACCCACCTTT
The DNA here is from genome assembly GCF_040412425.1 of Macrobrachium rosenbergii. Classification (NCBI taxonomy): domain Eukaryota; kingdom Metazoa; phylum Arthropoda; class Malacostraca; order Decapoda; family Palaemonidae; genus Macrobrachium; species Macrobrachium rosenbergii. The sequence goes on from NC_089796.1 coordinate 50,166,325, forward strand.
GTTTCTCTGGCGGGGAGGTTCGAGAGAGAGAGAGTGAGAAGGAGAGAGGGATACCTCCGGTCTCCGGAGTTGATTTTCTTATTATTACCATCACTTGTATCTTATATATATTTATATTATCTGGCGGAGTGAGCTTCTCACTCCGCCACTACACTTGTTTTATGTGTTTATTGAGTCCGGTGCTCCACCCTGGGGTTCCGCCGTCTTTTTTGCTGGCAGCCATTGTGGTGGGTCCCTGTTGTCTCAAACTTTCCGTTCCGCCGGAGTATTCCGGTGACCGGGAGTATCTTGCCTTCCACTCTGTTTAAGTTATGGCTTGGTGGTCTCGTCTCTGACGAGGGGTTTTTCTCTCCACCGGAGCATTCCGGTGGTAAGCGGAAATACCCTGGCCTTCCAGCTTTAGGTTGCTTAGAGTGGTAGGTTCATGTACTTTTTTACACTTACAGACTGTTCGTTGTGAGAGGAGCCGGGTGCACCGCTTCTCTCCAGCAACCGTATGGGCATGTGGTGTGCCGGACCCACGCTGGCTGTGCGGTCCGGTTGGACGACCTCATTGTTTGGCACCCCGACGGCTGTGAGGTTTGCTTCGCTCTGTGCGCTGGCATCCAGGACGAGTCGGTAAGATATAGCTTCTCATTTCTTACGTTCCTCATATCTGTGTAGTGCTTATATGGTTTTCGGGCTTATTTTTCCGTTCAACCCTAATTGTCCCTTCTCTTACAGGCGGACGAGTCCTCCAAGAAGACTTCCCTTGAGTCTCTCCGCGCCTGGGTGGCTGGGTTCGGAAGAAATGTTCCGTCGGGGAAGCCTTATGTCCTCAATGCTAAATTGCGGGACCTGCTTTACCCTGGCGCCCGGGTGGCTGCTGCGGTTCCCGAGGAGTTGGCCAACCCCATCATTCAGCAGATCTGGGATGCGACCCAGCCACCCCAAGAGGACATCCTTTATGCGGAGGTGTCGGAGGATGTCGCGCGTTAGACTTGGACCTGGAACCGATGAACACAGAGCCAGGACCAGGTGGTAGGTAGCGAGGTAAGTGAGGTTGTTGGGGCGGGCGCCCTTTTGATTCACCATCTTCATCTGTATCTTCATTTTCAGGTTTTGTTAAGTCTTCCACCTTGGGTGACAGGGCTCCATCAGCTGTCCCTTTGAAGCTTGAAGACTTCATGGAAGGCGAAGGGCTTTAAGTCATCGTCTTCCAGGAAAGCATCTCCCTTTCCCCGTCGAAGGCTAAGGTCCCCAGGTCCTGTAGCCTCCGGGAGCAAACCTGGAACCTCCGGCAAAGCGCGAGTAAGAGGGCATCAAAACCAAGCCCTCCTCGCCAGCCTGCCTTTGACCCGGAGGCGTTTGCCAAACTCGTTGTTCGAGAGGTTCTCGGCGGAGGTAGAGTCGAGATTTCTCTAAAATTTCTGAGAAACTTCACAGCCATGATAATATACTGGCGGGAATGGCTCGCCCACCCCCAGTCGAACCACAGTATGCTATCCCTGACACGGATGATCTCCCTCCTTTCGATGTCGGGAACCCTTGGCGTTTTGCCCTTCGTGCCATTCAACACGAGGGGCACACTGACTGTTGAAGGTCTTGGCACGAGACGGTTAGAGGAACTTGAGTTCTTTCCTCCCGATCTCCTGCCCCTTACCCAGGCTTCGTTAGGCTGACGGAGGAAGCCTGGGTACGCTCAGACAAGGTCCCTAAAGAGACAGTGATCTTCCCTAGGGACCAAGCTCAGTCGGCTCTCCTGCGCACTCTCACGGAGTGGCAGGCAGACAACACAAAGCTGACACCTTTCAAGGGCAACTTCACCATGTTCGCCCTGGGTGATAAGTTGCCCACTCCATGCCTAAACAAAGTGGCTCTGGCTACGGCTCGAGCATGCTTTGACGGCAACCCCTTGCCTCAATTAAGGAGACAGACTCCACATCCCTGGTATTCCCAGGGGTGAGGAGTTCTGGAGTGGACGCCCCGTCCACCTTTTACTGTGGGAAAGCTGGACGCTTACTGTGCGCCTACCCAGTTCAGCGAACAGCTTCCTAAGCTCCCGGAAGCCTTGCTGAAGACAGGAGTTTGAGGCCCGGACTAGGCTAGCCCGGTCCTTGAACTCCGTCTGCCTCACGGAAGCGACTGCCGTCTCCTGTGCAGATGAGCCCTTCTTTCCAGGTTCTGGCTAAATCCCTGTTAGCAGGGTTTCAGACAGACCTATTTGACTTCATGATGGCTAAGCTGGAATGCAGGAAATTCATCTTTGCTGAAGCCACCATCCGTCATGAGCCTAACAAGCTCATGAAGAGCTCTATCTGGGGCCCTAACCTCTTCCCAGAAGAAGAGGTAGCCAGTGTGCTGAGGAGGCTACTAGGCCAACCAGAGTCTTCGCTCTCGCTGGGGTATCTCAGCTTACAAGCCTAAGACCCCAGAATCTGGCGGCCCCCAGACTAAGAGTGGTAAGCGGTTCAGGAGACACGAGGCCTCATCATCAGACGGTAGTTCAAGCTGTCCCGGTCTCAGCAGTCGCACAGCCCTCCACCTCTAAAGCTCATCCCCAACAATACGTGCTGGTCCAACCAGCCCATTCCCTTGCTGCACCCTCGCATGTTGCCTCACCAGCGTACAATCCCCCATATGAAGGCCGTGGGTTCTTTCACGGTCTTAATAGGGTGCAAGGGGGAAGAGGTTGGACCCCTTACAGAGGCAAGTCCAACACCACCCCAAGAGGTAAACCTGGACGTGGTAGAGGAAACAAACCCGCTTCCTCCCACTGAGAACAGTCAGGTAGGTGGTCGCCTTTACTGGTTCAGAGACCAGTGGTCCTTCAGCCCTTGGGCACACAGCATTGTGTCCAAAGGTCTAGGTTGGAGCTGGACCAAGGACCCCCCTCCTCTGATCAGGTTTTACCAGCCACCCTCAAGAGTCCTACAGGACTATGTGGCGGAACTGCTCAACAAGCGAGCAATAAAGAAAGTAAGGCACCTCAAATTTCAAGGCAGGTTGTTCACTGTTCCCAAGAAAGACTCCGATCAGCAAAGAGTGATTCTGGATCTGTCGGCGTCTAAATCATTACATAAAATGCGACAAATTTCGCATGCTTACGGTAGCACAGGTACGGACTCTACTTCCGGCGTGGAGCCGTCACCACCTCTATCGATCTTTCAGACGCTTACTATCACGTCCCGGTTGCGCGGAGCTTCTCTCCGTTCCTGGGTTTCAGACTCGGGAATCAAGCCTACTCCTTCAGGTCATGCCTTTCGGTCTAAATATTGCACCCAGGATATTTACAAAACTGGCGGACACGGTAGTTCAGCAACTCGGTCCCGAGGATATCCCTAGCAGCGTACCTAGACGATTGGATAATTTGGGCACCAACAGTTCTAGAATGCCGAAGGCCACGGCCACGGTCATCAACTTCCTGGAGTCGTTAGGTTTTCAACTGAACAGAGAGAAAGTCCCGCCTGACTCGGAGTCCCGGTTTCAGTGGCTGGGTCTCCAGTGGGATCTGTCCTCGTCCACGTTATCCCTCCCGCCTCCCAAGCGGAAGGAGATAGCCTCCCTTACCAGGAAATTTCTGAGACACAAAGCAGCATCCCGCCGGGCCCAAGAAAGAATCCTCGGTTCCCTTCAATTTGCCTCAGTGACGGACCTGCTCTTAAAAGCAAAACTAAAAGACATAAACAGAGTGTGGCGGAGTCGAGCCAATGTCAGGCTCAGAGACAAGGTCTCCTCCATCCCCGGATCTTAAAGGCGAGACTGCGGCCTTGGTCCACAGTCAGCGGCCTGTCCAAACAGTTCCGCTTCAGTTCCCCCTCCGGCGCTGGTAGTTCACACGGACGCCTCATTAAGCGGCTGGGGAGGGTATTCACCAAAACAAAAAGTACAAGGAACGTGGTCTACAATGTTTCAACAGTTCCATATAAACACCCTGGAAGCTATGGCGGTATTTCTAACCTGAAAGAAAATCCGCCCCCCCAGCCGGATTCATATCAGACTGGTGTTGGACAGCGCCGTGGTAGTTCATTGCATCAACAGGGGCGGCTCCAAATCAGGTCGCGTAAACCAGGTTATGGTAGCTATTTTCTCCCTGGCGAACAAGCACAGCTGGCATCTGTCAGCCACCCACCTAGCGGGGGTGCGGAACGTGGTGGCAGATTCCCTGTCCAGGACCACTCCGTTGGAGACGGAGTGGTCTCTGGACGGAGAGTCTTTCAATTGGATTTGCAGCCGGGTTCCGGGTCTCCAAGTGGATCTGTTCGCGACAGAGAGCAACTTCAAAGCTTCCCTGTTATGTGGCCCCAACCTGGATCCTCAGGCGTATGCCACGGACGCAATGACCATAGACTGGAACAATTGGGAGAAGATTTATCTGTTTCCCCCAATAAATTTGCTGTTGAAAGTACTGCACAAACTCAGGTCATTCAAAGGTCAACTAGCCCTGGTAGCCCCGTACTGGCCGAAGAGCAATTGGTTCCTCTTCTTCAGGAACTCGGGTTGGGAGTCTTCAGATTCCCAATCCCAAACTGACCCAAACAGTACAAACCAAGACTGTGTCAGCTTCCTCAAGAATTCAGAATGCCCTAGTTTTATGGACTTTATAAAGTTCGCAGCTCAAAGGGAGCCAACATTGACCCGTTAACACTCTTAGTTTTTAGAATCAGACAAGAGAGATTCTACTCTCAGACAATATGACTCAGCAGTCAAAAAATTGGCCTCTTTTTTGAAGACATCTGAAGCCAAACCATGACTACTAACCTAGCAGTTACCTTCTTTAGATCATTGTTTGAAAAAGGCCTTGCTCCGGCCACTATTACCACAGCTAAGTCAGCCCTGAAGAAGGTATTCTTATATGGTTTTAAAATTGACCTTACAGATTCTTACTTTTCATCTATTCCTAGAGCATGCGCTCGTCTGAGACCCGTATCACGCCCACATTCTGTTACATGGTTCCTCAATGATGTTTTAAGTTAGCATCTGAGATTGACAACTCTCAATGCACTTATTTGGATCTGTTAAGGAAAACTTTATTTCTGATTAGCTTAGCTTCAGGTGCCAGAATTTCAGAGCTGTCGGCTCTCTCTAGAGGTGATGATTTTGTTAGTTTCCTCCCGTCCGGAGAAGCCCTCCTTTCTCCTGATCATAGATTTTTAGCTAAAAATGAGGACCCTCAAGACAGGTGGTCTCCTTGGAAGGTGGTGCCCTTCCACAGGACCAGTCTTTATGCCCAGTCTATACCTTAAATCTTACCTTTTAAGAACTCCTCAGTGTAAGTCGGGTCCTCTTTTTATCAGGGAGAAAGGTGGAACTCTTTCACTTAAATGCAATAAGGCAACAAATTCTGTATTTCATTAAACAAGCTAACCCGGATTCAGTCCCTAAGGTTCATGATATTCGAAGCAGTAGCTACTTCCACTAATTATTTTCATAATATGGATTTTTCAGAACTTACCAAATATACGGGTTGAAATCACCTCTAGTGTTTAAACGCCATTATTTAAAATCACTCAAGCCCTGAAATTTTCTACAGTGGCTGTGGGGAGTGTCATTCCCCACCTTAATTATCCATTATCCTTTATCCTTCCCCCTCCCCCGCCGCCTGCCTCATTTACTTCTCTGCCTGCCCTTCTGGATGATCATGCCTCACTGCCTTGCTCCTCATATTGATATTATTATTGTCTTTTTATTATCTTTTGGGACTGTATTTTGACATGCTGTAATTTTGGATTGTCTTAGGGGGTACTGGGCTGTTTTATTTTGCTCCATGTACCCAATAAATTTTATCGTGTTGTAGATGTTGTCTCTTATGTTTAGTTATAAGTTCATATTTACTCCTTATAATCTTAAGTATTTTTGAATGTATTTTGCCTTATAATCTTAAGTATTTTTGAATGTATTTTGCCTGCCATATTGTTTGGTATATTGACTTTGTATTCTACTTTTTAAGGTCGTATTACTGTATTTTCATGTTAATATTCATTTTTTTATGTGAGAGATATCACATTAAATCCATTTCCATAGCTTGTGTTTTTCTTCAGATCACCTTTTTGTTTCCTTGTAGTTTGCAGTCTTGGCATGATTCTCTATCACTATTTCACCGGCTGACACGGGCTGGACTCAGAAAAGGGATTTTGACAAAGGAAAATCTATTTCTGAGGAAGGCCCCGTGTCACCTGGTGACCCTCCCAGGAGTGGCTTCTGCTCCCCCCCTACTTGCACATGCCAAGCCTGGGGGTGGTGCTAGTCTGGAATGAAGTAGGTGGCGCTGGTGTCGCCAGCCTGGCGGGTGCCTGTGCGTGGGGGCTGTAACGGCTCACCGCTCTCTTCGAGGGTTTTGACATGGGATGTCTTCGAGTGTAGCTCTGTGGTTGTGATCCTTTCACTCACCCTTGGTTATACCGACGTCTTCCTTAGGAAGACGCTCGATCTGGGGTAGTAACCCCAGCATTCCTGAAAGCTCTTTTTCTCTGGTATATCTAGCAATTTATACCTAGAAATTCGTGTTAGTATGGAATTTCACCGGGTGACACGGGGCCTTCCTCAGAAATAGATTTTTCCTTTGTCAAAATCCCTTTTTTAAGCCACTAGATAAATATGTGGAATCTAAAGGACAGTTTGCTGATAGTCAATATGCATATCAGAAGTAGTTAGGTACCTGTGATGCTCTTTTAGATTTGATATGGCATTTGCAAGAGAACCTGGATAAGGGTTTTGAGAGTAGAGGAATTCAAACAGATTTTAGTGCTGCTTTCAAATTAGTAAATCACAGGGTACTTATCAGTAAACTTTGGTATCTTGGAATGGGTGGATATGTTTTAGGTTTACTTCAAGATTTCCTTACAGGTAAGCAGCAACGAGTTGCTGTTAATGGAATCTTTAGTGAACAGGGCAGGAACCTATGTCTCAAATTTCCAAGATTGGGACATTTGACCAGCAAATGTCTAACCGTCAAGGGCACAATAGAGTCATTGCAAAATGGAGGATTTTCATGAGACATCAAAAACCCATGAGTGAGTCTTGTATGTCCAGTCCTCAACCTGCACAACATCGTTTCTTGTCTCCTTGGCATATAGGGATATGACCAAGGAAACACTAATGATGTAATACTATGAATTTTTTGGTTCATTAAAATATTTTCTCAAAACTCTTTAATTTTCTAACCTACTAGAGGATATACATCCCAATATGGCAGCAGGCATCTTTTGGGTTCTGGGGAGGTGACTTCTGACATAGCAAGCTGGTTAGCTTGCTTGTTTCCAAACACTCCAACATGGGAAGGTACCCAACAAAAATTTACTTCTTTTCACTAAAAGCAGCCCAATATATCTAAAACACAGGGTTTACAGAATTAAAAGACTCCAATGACTGAAGAGCACTTCTCAAGTCACAATATATAATAAAACTATTTTTATTCTGAGGTAAAATTTCCTTAAGGCCTTTAAAATTGCATGCAGTTCTGTTGTAAAAATTGATGCAACAGATGATAATATCCCGCTCTTTCTATATCAGGGAAGGCCACTCCAAAGCCAACGCCAGCATCTGACTTTCAGCCATCCGTGAAAAACGTACTGGAGTTATCATGTTGCAAGAATGATCTAAAATTATTGAATGCATTGCCTAACTGGACATTTCTATCTTTGTAGAATTACAATATTTAAAGGTTCCAGGGAGGGATAAACGAATACCTAGCTGGTAAAATTGCTGTCTTAGGGATGTTTAATTCACAAGTTTTAAGTTTCACTCTAAAAGCAAATGGTTGGGGCTGCTTGGGTGATTTTCATAAAATTGCCAATGCCTTTCACTTCTCATACAAATGCTTGTTGAGGATTAGGGGATCCTCTGAAATCTGTACCAGCTCCAAACCAGCAGACGTTGGTAAAGTAGATCCAGAGGCATCTCACCAGCACCTATGAGCATGCTCTCAGTGGGAAATGATTTAAATGCTCCCGTAGACAACCTTATCCCTCCATGATGGATTGAATTCGGCATTTTAAAGCTATAAGGCTTTGCTGAGGTGTACACTTCATACCCATAAGTTAATTTGGAAAACACTAAAGCTTTGTAAAGTCTCAGCATCTGAGTTTGGTCTGCACCCCTTGAAGTATGGTACAGAATTTTCAGCACATTCATTGCTTTAAAGCATTTTGTCTTGATATACAGTCAACCCCCAGTATTCCCGGAGGTTAGGTTCTGCAACCACCCGCGAATACCGGAAATCCATGATAAATTGGAACCCTGCCCTCTAAAAAGGCTTATAACTGCCTATTTTAATAGTTCAAACACCAAATATACCTTAATCTATCATCCTACAACACTTTAATATAATTTTAATATTTTAATATCACTAATATTTTAATATTTGAAAATCATTTTCATATAATTTCAATATCACTTTGATAGCATTTCAATATTTCTGAGCGGCATAGCTGTAGGTAATATGATGAGGTGAAAAAACTGGTTTAGGGAGCAGTAGCCTTTGGGAGGGTTCACTATAAGGAGATCCCTCCTCTAAGAGGGGAAAAAACCAGTTTATTACTAGCACAAAGCTTACAAACCTGTTTCTTTCCACAGGCTTACGTAAGAGTCTGTCTCTGTCTCTCTGTCTCTCTCTCTCTCTCTCTCTCTCTCTCTCTATAAATGTGTGTGTTATTGTGTATGTTTAACCCTTAAACGCCTACTGGACGTATCATACGTCGACTAAAATTGTCTGTTGGGTGCCAAGTGGACGTGCAAATCACGTCGACTACAAAAAATTTCAACCTTCGGTCAATTTTGACTTTTACCGAAATGGTCGAAAAAATGCAATTGTAAGCTAAATCTCTTACATTCTAGTAATATTCAATCATTTACCTTCATTTTGCAACAAATTGGAAGTCTCTAACAATATTTCGATTTATGGTGAATTTTTTAAAAACTTTTTTTCCTTACGCCGCAGCGTACAATAACTCGGCCGAAAATTTCAGAAATTCTTTTGTCATTTTGTCGTAATTTTTGCACTGTTTTATATTAGTATAAACATAAAGTTTTATATAAAAATGTGCACAATTTCATGTAAATACAACAAAATACAACCCATGGTTGTAGCTTTTATCAGTTTGGAAATATTTTCATATAAATCACAATAACTGCCAAAATTTCAACCTTCGGTCAACTTTGACTCGACCGAAATGGTCAAAAACGCAATTTTAAGCTAAAACTCTTACATTCTAGTAATATTCAATCATTTACCTTCATTTTGCAACAAATTGGAAGTCTCTAGCACAATATTTCGATTTATGATGAATTTTTGATAAAAACTTTTTCCTTACATCCGCATCAGAAATTCTTTAATATGGATCACGTTGTCGTAATGTTTGCAAAACTTATATTAGTCAAACATAAAGTTTTATACATGGAATGTGCGCAATTTCATGTAAAATACAACAGAAAATAACTCATGGTTGTAGCTTTTATCAGTTTTGAAATATTTTCATATAAATCACGATAACTGCCAAAATTTCAACCTTCGGTCAAAATAACTAAACCAAAATGGTAAAAAAACGCAATTATAAGCTAAATCTCTTACATTCTAGTAATATTCAATCATGTACCTTCATTTTGCAACAAACTGGAAGTCTCTAGCACAATATTTCGATTTATGGTGAATTTCTGAAAAAAAAAAAACTTTTTCCTTACGTCTGCGCGCGATAACTCGGCCGAACATCTCAGAAATTCTTTTGTCAAGTTGTCGTAATGTTTGCATCGTTTTACATTAGTCGTTACATAAACTTTCATACATGAAAATGTGCGCAATTTCATGTAGAATACAACAGAAAATAATTCATGGTTGTAGCTTTTATCAGTTTTGAAATATTTTCACATAAATCACGATAACTACCAAAATTTCAACCTTCTGTCAACTTTAACTCGACCGAAATGGTCGAAATACGCAACTGTAAGCTAAAACTCTTACATTCTAGTAATATTCAATCATTTACCTTTATTTTGCAATAAATTGGAAGTCTCTAGCACAATATTTCGATTTATGGTGAATTTTTGAAAAAAACATTTTCCTTACGTCCATAGCTGTAACTCAGCCGAACATCTCAGAAATTCTTTAAATAAAATACGTTGTCGTAATGTTGGCACCATTTTATATTAGTCGTTACATAAACTTTTATATATGAAAATGTGCGCAATTTCATGTACAAATACAACAGAAAATAACTCATGGTTGTAGCTTTTATCAGTTTTGAAATATTTTCATATAAATTACGATAAATAGAAAAAATTCGACCTTCGGTCAACTTTAACTCGACCGAAATGGTCGAAAACTGCAATTGTAAGCTAAAACACTTACAGTCTAGTAATATTCAATCAATTAGCTTCATTTTTCAACAAACGGGAAGTCTCTAGCACAATATTTCGATTTATGGTGAATTTTTGAAAAAATGTTATTTTCATAATAAAATAAATTTTTGAACATACTTACCTGGTAGTTATATATATAGCTTAAGTCGCTGACGTCACGGCAGAATTTCAAAAACTCGCGGCAATCGCCAATCGGTAGTCAGGTGAACCACCTGTGCGCCCTCTACCCAAGTACCTGGAACCATTCCAACTATTCCTCAGATCTTCCATGCCCCTAGTCTCTAGAGGGGAGGAGGGTGGGAATATAATTATATATAACTACCAGGTAAGTATGTTCAAAAATTTATTTTATTATGAAAATAACATTTTCAAACAATTAACTTCCCTGGTAGTTATAATTTGACTCCCGGTAATTTGACTCCGGTATTTTGACTCCCGGTATTTTGACTCCCGGTAATTTGACTCCCAGTCATTTTGATTCCCGGTAATTTCACTCCCACTTTTTCCTTTCTTTTTTCGTTGAATATACTTTTAATCTTTCTTGTTTATTAAAAAAATTAAGCTTTTTTTTTTAAGAAAAACAAGTAGATACATATCAACTAAAAATGAAAGAAAAAGCCATGTTAACATCTTTTATTAATACAAAGCATGTATGTAATATCTAAAATGGATAAAATGTAATCATACCAAAGTATGAGATAAGACTATATACAAAATTGAAACCATAAAAAATTAAAAAATTCAATAATGATGCAGGTTATGAGCTATTGCTCTCAAGAATTCCAGTTTATTTTGGTCGCTGTATCGCTCAATGATTATCTGCAGTCGCTTGTTTATATCTTTATACTTCTTTTTCTCACAAATCTCGCCACCATCAAATTGAATCTTTTTCAATTGCGCCAAGTGCTCTTCCTTTTTTAATGCAGTAATCAACTTCCATATATTTGGAGGGGTACAACTTAAAGAGCTTTGCAAGGCATTGTGATAGCCCCCTAAATGGTTATTTGTGCGAATGCATCTCGAATCCGTTCTTAAGTGAACATTCCAAATATCTATATAGGAAACAAAGGAGGTGTTCTATTTGTCTAACTCCTCTACCTCGTTTCATCCTATTTTATTTCAAAATAAGACACTAGTTCTTGAGGAAGATCGTCATCGTCAACAAGCTCTTCGAATCCATCAAGCACATCACTTGGGGAAGAAAGGCTAACGATGAAAACATCTCATCTTAATGCTGAACTCATTGTCATGATGGTACCTATCTTTGAAGCCAATTTCACATACTTTTCTGTAAACACTTTGAGATAAATGAAAAGACAACATGAAACGGAAATTTCACTTGAAACACAGATTTGAAACTATTAATGTGTGCTTTTTCAAAATCCATCATGATGCTTAAGGGTTCAGTCCTGGCAAAATTCCTTAAGCTGGTTAAAAGGAGGTTGTAAGATTCTTGCTTCTTGTTTGGCAATAAGTGCAAATAATCGTGGAACACTGAGTGAACCCACTTGAATATGAGCGTGTACAACTGATAGAATATAGATGGGGACAATTGAAGGTTCCATCCCCGCCAGTGTTTTACATTAACTAAGTCATCAAGGCCTTTATTTGTTGCAAACACAAGTAGTCTATCTTTATCAGATTGCCCACTATCAAACTGCAAGAAAAGTTCACCACTATCAAGGAACTTGTATTCATCAGGTATCTCGTAACTATATCGAGTGTGAGGGATTGGAGGAGCGCTTACTTTTGCTTGACGCCAGTTCCTTATATTACGACTTACACGCACAGTTGAGGGCATAAGAGCCATTTCATTTTCATCAAGCTTTTCACAAAGAGACGAAATTAATGAACGAAAGATTCTGGCAGGCAGATGCCTGTGATTTTAGTTCAGCTAAAGTTTTACGACTTTCCAGTTTAGAAGCACACGGAACTGTGATGATGTTCTGTCTCGACGTTCTTGATTATATCATAATCTTCATCATGCTGTCATAGTGTGGACTCGAATTTGCAGGACTTGATTTCACATTTCCAGTAAGTCTTGGATCCGTCAGCATTTAGTTTATGTTTCTCATATATATAGTTCATGTTATCCACAAGTTTCTTTCCTCCCCAGGTGCTGTTAAAAACATAAGGCATGGTGACCGTATATTTCCTTAAAGTAATAAACAAAGAAGTAAGATTTGATGTGGACTGGTAAACCTTGAAGAGTCGAAATACAAACTACAAAGTGGTAGAGATAGTTTCAGTTAGTCTTCCATAGAGCAATAATTTTAGTCAACTACCTAGCGTGCATGTAAACAAGCAATTCTATTACTAAAATTACGTACTTTTACTTGTTTCCTGTTTCGTAAATTTTTGTTTTGTTTTTTTCTTCTTTTTTATCTATTTACTTTTTTTAGACGGTAAATGATGATGATTATGAAACTGAGAATTAACAGAACCTTTTTTCTGATAGTGGGAGTTAATTTTTTGAACTAAAAAGAAAGATTAAAAGTTGTATATTCAACGAAAAAGAAAGGAGAAAAGGGGAGTGAAATTACCGGGAATCAAAATGACCGGGAGTCAAATTACCGGAGTCAAAATACAGACAGTCAAAATACCGGGAGTCAAATTACCGGGAGTCAAATTACCGGCCACCCTGATTGACACCTTTGGTGGAGGGTCAGAGACAGCTAACATCGTTGGAATTATAATTAAAGTTGCAAAACAACTCTAGGTTCCTACCTGTTAAGGAAGCTGACTTCAATATTTCCCCTCATTATGTCTGCATTCCTTAAGAGATCCAGCGATCCACCCAGGGGCTGAAAAATCTCTAGGGGCTGTCAACCGTGTATAACCTCTATGTGACTAGACCTCCTCTAATACCCTTGTTCCGGGGGCTACCAAGGAACAAAATGATCATCTGACTCCCAATGATTGTGGAAGACTGAGTTCAAACCTCTTCACAAACAACCATAAAATTTCAACCATTCCAAGGCAAGAACAAAAGGTATTGTTTTATGGAATTGGATTAAGGAAGCTGACTTCAATGAAATCCCCCTCATTATGTCTGCATTCCTTAAGAGATCAGCGATCCACCCAGGGGCTGAAAAATCTCTAGGGGCTGTCAACCGGTGTATAACCTCTATGTGACTAGACCTCCTCTCAATACCCTAGTTCCAGGCGCTTCCAAGGAACTTTCAAACCAATGAATGCGGAAGACTGTGTCCAGTCTTTCACAAACAACCATAAAAAAATCTCCATCCCAAAGTAAGAAAAAGGGTATTGGTTTATGGGATTGTAGGGTATTCCCTCTCCCACTACTGAATTAGATGCTATAAACGGACCCAGCGTATAGCAGTCTTCGTATAATGTTTGGACTTGTTTTAGACAGTGAGAGGCAAATACTGACTTGTTTCTCCAGAAGGTCGTGTCCAAGATACTCTGCAGGGACCTGTTCTGTTTAAATGCTACAGAGGTTGCTAACTGCCCTGAACCTCGTGCGTCTTTACTTTCAGAATCTTATGTCCATCTCTCTACATTCCATATGAGCTTCTTTTATCAACTGTCTGATAAAATAAGACAGAGCATTCTTCGACATCTTGTACAGAGAGCTTTTTGACTGAGCACCAAAGCCCTTCTGAATTCCTTCTTAAGTCCTTTGTCCTGTCCAGGTAGTGCCTTAGAGCCCTTACCTGGAATAGGACTTTCTCTCTCTCTCCCCTGTAATGTCCGTTAGATTCGGAATCTCGAACGTTCTGGGCCAGGGTTGTGATGAGTATTCATTTTTGCAAGGAATCCTAGTTGCAGTGAGCAGATTGCCTTGTCTTGTCTAAAGTCCATATTCTTGCTGAGAGCATGTATCTCACTAACTCTTTTCGCTGTGGCCAAACTGAACAAGAAAAGAGTTTTCATGGTGAGGTCCTTTTAAAATGTTCTCTGTAAGGGATCAAACCTATCACTCCCCATGAGGAACCTCAGGACCACGTCTAGGTTCCATGCTGGTGAGTTCTCTGTACTCTCTCCTTAGCAGTTTCAAGAATCTGAGTAGGTCCTGGAGATTCTTATTGTTTTATAGGTTCAAGTTTTTATGTCTAAAAACTGCTGCCATCATGCTCCTATAACCCTTAATGGTAGAGGTAGGAAAATTAAGCTTCCTCTTAAGGTGTAGAAGGAAGTCCACAATTTGAGTTACAGAGGTACTGGAAGAGGACACATGGTTGCTCTTGTACCATCCTCTAAATATCTCCCACTTGGATTGGTATACCCTAATGGTGGATGACCTCCTTGCTCTTTCTATAGCACCAACTGCCTCTTTCGAAAAACCTCTAGCTCTTGTAAGTTTTTTTTGATAGTCTGAAGGCAGTTACTTGTAGCCTTGGGGGTTTTGGTGATATCTTTCCAAGTGGGGTTGTTTGAGTAGACCTACTCTCTGAGGTAGGCTCCTCGGGATGTCCACTATCCATTCCAGAACCTCTGTGAACCAATCTCTTGTCGGCCAGTAAAGGGCCACAATGGTCAATCTGGTACCCTCATGTGAAACAAATTTTTGCAGTACCCTGTGTATTATCTTGAAAGAAGGAAATGCATACACGTCCAAGTTGGACCAGTCCACCAGGAACGCGTCTATGTATATTGCCCCGGGATCTGGTACTGGAGAGCAGTAAGTTTCCAGCCTCTTCGTTTGCGCTGTGGCTGAAGAGATCTATGCAAGGACGTCCCCAAAGTCACCACATGCTTCTGCAGATGTCCTGATGTAGCGTCCATTCTGTTGAGAGGACTTGATTTCCTGCTCAGAATGTCCGCCCTCACATTTTTCTCCCCCTTGGATAAAGCGGGTTACTAGTTTGACATTCTTCTCCTTTGCCCAGAGAAGAAGTTCTCTTGTTGTCTCGTATAGAGACCTGGAGTGAGTGCCCCTTGTTTGCTGATGTAGGCCAACGCTGCCGTGTTGTCGGTGTTGACCTGCACCTCTCTGTTCTCCACTATGTGTTCGAACTCCTGAGAGCTAGAAGGATTGCAGTTAGTTCCTTCTAATTGATGTTTAACTTCTCCTGCTCTCTGGTCCAGGAGCCCGAGACTTGTTATTTCCCTAGTGTTGCTCCCCATCCTGAGTCCGACGCTGGAGAACAACACTAGGTCTGGGTTCCTCTGATATAGAGAAAAGGACCTCCTGGAGCTTGACGGGTCGTTCCACCACTGTAAATACGTCCTTATTGGTTCCGAAATGGGGATGCACTTGGTCTCCAGTTCTATTTCCTTGTCCCAGTTCTGATTTAGATGAAACTGTAACGGGCATAGAATTAACCTCCCAAAGGAGACAAACTGTTCTAGCGAGGAAAGGGTCCCCAGCAGACTCATCCATTCCTTCACCCGAGCATGTCTGTCTCTTTAAAAGTCCTGAAATTTTCTTAAGGCTTGTCCTGTCCTTGCAATAGACGGAAAAGCCCGAAAATCCTGACTCTGAATCTTCATCCTAAGGTATAGAAAACTCTTGGGATGGGATCAGCTGAGATTTCTATCTGTTTATCAGTAGACCTAATTCCTTCTATACCTAAATCGTGTGGTCTGAAGATCCTCCAGGCAGAGTGTGTGGGAAGGAGCTCTGAGGGAGCCAGTCGTCTAAGTACAAGGAGATTCTGATGTTTCTCGTGTGAAGAAAACCTGCTACATTGGCAATCATCCTTGTGAAAATCTTTGTTAGGCGTTTGATGCCAGTGCATCTTGCGTCCAACCTGGAAAACTTGGCTTCCAATATCTTGAAGCCTGACGTCCTGAAGAATGCCTTGGCGCTTGGCGTCTTGGGTTCATTGATTGTCGTCATGGTGTTTCACTCCTAGATGCTTGATGCCACTGCATCCAGCGTCTAGAGTTTCATTCACTATGTTCAGCGTCTTAAACTTCTGGACGTCTAGAAGCTTTAGTTGGACGTCTATTATCCTTCTTCTCTTTGCCTGGTTGTCACGCTTTGTACCAGGAAGACAAAGTCTGCTGCATATTTTTTTGTAAAAGCTATATGCGGGGCTTCCTGCTGTTGGGGACAGGTTGGGAAGCCTCAGCTACGGCAATTATTTCCTCCTCATCGTCAATAATGGATCGTGGAGAGGGTTCAGCAGACGAGTACCAATCCTAAGGAGGAAGAGGAGATGTTGAAAGGCAGCACAGAGTCCGTTCACGCTCTTGCAGCCTGGTATCCTGACTGAACAGAACTGTCTACGTTTGTTCTTAGTAGGAGAGCTACCCTTGGGGCTGGAAGGAAGAGCTCCGGGCTGCTCCAGTGGCTACAACCTGGAGTCTATGAAGTTTTGATCATGACGTCCCTCAATATTGGGTAACTTGCTCTTGAGAGGTCTCGACTCCAGAGCCAGACGTCATCCCCGTCTGCTTAGGCTGAAACAAAGAGAGACCGAAACTGGAAAACCTTTCCCGTGGACGAACTTCAGAAAATTCTTGGAGTTCGGTGCATGGGGATGTAAAAATACGCATCCTGGAGGTCCAGTGAGGCCATCCAGTCATGCTGTCCGACCGCTGCTAGAACCGATTTTGTCGTTTCCATAGCGACCTTTGTTTATTGCCAGAAAAGTTGAGTGCAATCACGTCTAGCACTGGTCTCTAACCCCCAAGCATTTGGGGATCAGGAATCTGTAGAATCCACCGGATCTTGAACTCTCTGTCTGGTCTCCTTTTGCAACATCATCACTTGTTGCTATAAAGCCTTTGCCTTTGTTCTGTTGTTGCATTTTGGCAGAAAAGACTAATTGTCTTGTTAGTTCCTCCTCAGGCTGGACAGTTCATCTACCTCAGTCCTAGAAGAAAGGCTTCTCTTTCTTCCCACTGTTGCCATTCATCTACCCGCCCTAAAGAACTGAGATACCTGAAAGGCTGAGATACCTGAAACTCAGGAGCCTTTATTTCTTTTATTTATGAAAGTCGTTGGTAGGACTTTTCTTGCTGTTTTAGATATTAAATCTTACAATGGTTTTCTGGGTGAAGGATGAAAAGTCCTCTTTACCAAATCTTGAGAGAAGAGGTGAGAGGAAAAAGGGGTATAAATCAGTTCTGATTTTGATTGGACATGACCCCATTAGCCAGGAAAGAGCAAAGATGGGCTCTTTTCTTCAGGATTCCCTGCTGAAAAAGATGCAGTAGATTCGTTGGAACTATCTCTAGAGTCCTTTATCCATACAGGACATCAGATATATGAGTTCTTCTGACTGTCAGTCGTTTTGAATAGATTTCCATCTTCCTTCCTGGGAAGGGGCAGGTATTTCGAGGCCAAGAAGATTCTCTAGTTTGATACTAAACGCTAGACCTTGAGCTAGTTTGGTTGGAGGAAAACAAAGGCTGTCTTTCATTGTTTCTCCTTCAAAAAGTATCCATTCTTTAAATGCTGCCCTCTTAGACGCCTTCACAAGAGTAAATTCTGAAGGTGGGGAACGAGGAACAGTCAGGTTAAATTTCTCTGGAAAAAATTTCCAAAAATAGCTTCATAAGTCTTTTCAAGTCTGATGAAAGCTGATGGCCTTTTATATTGTCTTCGTCGGAAATCTCTACAATAGGATTCACAGGAGAATGCAAGATATTATCATTCTCTTCTTCCGATTTTCCAAAACGGAAGTTAGCGAAGAGCTTTCAAAATATCATCTTGACGCCTGGCGTCCAGTCTCTGAGCGCCTGGCGTGTTGGCATCCATTTTCTTGAAAAATGTCTTGGCGTCCAGCTTAATGGCGCCTGACGCCTCGGTGAACTTCTTTGATGTCCTGGCGTCCAGCTTCTGAATCTGACTTCCTAGCGTCTCTTCGAGATATGGCATTCGTCCTGGCGTCCTGACATCCAGCTTCTCGAATGTCCTGATGTCCAGCCTCAAGACGCCGAACGATCCTGGAGTCCAGTCTCTCGACACTTGATGTCCTGGCGTCCAGCTTAACAACGCCTGCGTCCTGGCGTCCAGCTCCTTGCCATCCTGGCGTCCAGCTTCCTGCGCCCGAGCGCCTGGCGTCCAGCCTCTCGGCGCTTGATGTCCTGGCGTCCAGTTTCTCGACGCCCTGACGTCCTGGCGTCCAGCTTTCGGCGCCTGATGCCCTGGCGTCCAGCTTCTCGACGCTGGCTGACCCCTGGCGTCGCCGAACTTCGGGACGCTGACTTCAGTGGCGTCCAGCTCGAACTGGCTCCTGGCGTCCAGAGTCCTTCTAACATTTGTTGTCCAGTGACCAAACCTAGAGGTTACTTGAGAACTGGCCGCCTGTGCGACATCGGTCAAAAGCTTCCTCCGGTTGACGCCAGTCAGCAACTGGTGGACGAAAAAAACACTTTAACCTCGCCTTTCCTATGGCGAGGTGAGCGCCCTGGGAAGCGTCAACAGGTGCAATGAGGGGACGACTGCTCGGTAACTAAAGCCTCTCGCCTCCCTTCGTCTTTCGACATTCCTTCTCACAGGGGTTGGTGAGCTTGGAAGAGGTCCAGGACTAGGAGCGCAACAGGACCGAGCGGTCGCACCCTCCACTGCACTTGCACTAACAACATATTAACACTTGTTTTTTAGATCTCTTATTGTCGATCACATATTATCCCTGTCTTCTGAGAGGGATTTTACCTGTTGGGCCAGGGTCTGAATGGCAGCCAACAAATCATTAAGTGTTGGGTCCTTACCTGTTTCAGTTGGGGTTCAGAGACTACCACTACGGAAGAAGGATCAATAGGATAGTTAGCAAGGGAAAAGAATTAACTATTCCCTGGTTATATCAAGAAGAATGAGACACAGTACTCTTGGCTCTTCTGAGCCGGTCTTCCATTCCCACATCTTCAGACATACTGAGTGGGGATCCAAGGAGACTTTAGCAAGCAACTTGCATCCCCACACACATTTTCACACTCGATGAAGTCAGATATGTTATAAGAAAATCCAAAAACGAACAAGCAAAGCCAAGCCAAAGTGTACTTCACCAAAAAATAAGTTGTGAAAAACAAAAAAAAAAAACACAAACTACTGAATTAGAAATTCCATCGATGTTACCGACACAGCGGCAGGGAAGATCTGAGGAATAGTTGGAATGGTTCCAGGTACCTGGGTAGAGGGCGCACAGGTGGTTCACCTGACTACCGATCGGCGATTGCCGCGAGTTTTTGAAATTCTGCCGTGACGTCAGGGACTTAAGCTATATATATAACTACCAGGAAGTTAGATGTTTAAAATATTTTTTACATCCAGAATTAAAGCCCTTCATGCATCATTTTTGTGATAATATTTTCTCTCTTGCTTTGATCTTTTACAATTTGTTATATACCAAAATCATCTTGCAATTTAGTGTACAATACAAAGAAAAAAAATAATCCGTTAAACTTTAACCGTTTTGCTAAACCTATAGATTTGTATAAAATTATATATGAATTTCATTTTTTTGCGCTGTCAACATTTCAATATTTATATATGATAATGATATTTTTTCATTTCTGATGGTTGCATACTAAACTTCAGGCAATGACAAAAAGGAGCCAAAATGAACTCTCCTAATCTTAAAAACTAAAGGTGCTGTGATTTTTTTTTGAAAAAACTTTTTTCCGCTTCGACCGCTAATACTCCTAAACGCCGCCGGCATATTCTTTTGTAAATAAGAGGAATCGGCATTTAAGGGTTAAGAAATATTTAAATATGCATTGAAAAAAATATATTTTATTGATATTTTGCTGTGTCGACATTAATACTAATATTTGAAAATTAGTAAATCATTTTTCTATCATAAAAATGTATTTAGTCATGGAAATAACCTGAAAATACAGTAATTAATGAATACCGTATTGCCGAATTTTCTGTGATTTATTGAAAAATACGTGCCACAGAAAAATCCATGAATGCTGAACCATGAATAATCGGGGGTCCACTGTACTTCAGATGTGGAATCCAAGTCAGTTTGCTGTCAAAAATCAACCCAAGAAACCTTGTTTTACCAACACGTGGGATTCTCTGCTCATGTATGTACAGATCTGGATCCTCTTATACACCAAAAGTGCATGGTTACCGTTCTCCTAGCTGAACACCTAAAACCATTCATCTCAGTCCACTTTACTATAATATCAATGCACAGCTGAAGGCAGCATTCAGCTGGCATCCCTTTTTGTCGCATTTGAAAAGATACTTTGTTCTTTACTACCTCATCAACAAAAAAGGTACAGTATACAGTATCATATCTGGGGCCAATTATTTTTGGTCCAACCCCAATGACTGCTTTCCAAAAACCAGGTTACATTAAAACACATCCCTGTTTTGGGAGACTACTTTTTCTTGGTTGAAATATGGCATTGCTGCTCCAAACCAACCTGATATAACCTATTTTTTGAAAATACACGATAAAAAAAAGGCAAATTGCCTCTCAGATTATATTCATAAAGAACCCTCAGAATGCCATATCTCCCATTTGTATCATTGAAGCCTTCTCAGATCATGAAAACAGTGACGTGATGCTGTCAGGGACTGAAGGGAAGATTCCATTTGAATTCAGGTGTGGAATGCAAGACTTCAAACCACACTGACCGCAGGCTTAAATTTACCACATTCCAAGTACATATCAAACATAAGTTCACCATTTTTCCCATGATCTTACACAAACATGTCAGTGCAATAGAACAAGAATTTTCTGTCTTGAATGGGTCTTTCCCTGGTTTCAAAAATGTAGGACATTTAACAAACTCCCAATTTTAGCTTAACAAGTAAATGTGTTCTCTGATAAATTCTGTTAATAAAGCTTTTAATATGAAAAGTCTGATTTTTATGGCCATGCTATATCAACTCAATACTTTGTATGTTATATAAATTCCTGATTCACTATATTTATTTAAGGCTGATTCAAATTAATTCTCTCACAGTAAAAGGTACATTGTAGTGTTCATTCCTTGATGTATTAAAATCAATTTTGACCGGTTCCATTAGCCTTCTTTGAGCTGAATAGGGTCTATCATCATTTTTCTTTGCAACATTAGCAAAATGATTGGCAAACTCACTTGCCACTGACTGGGAGTCTGCTGCCTCACATGCATTATCTTGACAACTGGGGGTTGACAAGGAATAATTTTGCCTGCTATTTTTTTTAACTCTCTTCCAGACTAAAGTCAGGGGTGTTTTTGAATTTGGTGACAATATAAAGTTGTCCAAGATTCCTTTCATGTTTTTTTAATTTCCATGCAAAAATGAGCTCTTGCTACTCAAAATTCAATGTGGTAATACAGTCGACCCCTGTATTAGCAGGGGGGATAGGGACCACAACTGCCTGCAAATAGCTAAAATCTGTGAATACTTGCCACCAACTCTAAAAATGCTTATAACTGCCTATTTTAATAGTTCAAACACCAAATATACCTTAAACTATCATCCTAAAACACTTAATATTTTAATATTTCAGTATCACTTTATTGTTTTAATATTTTAATATCACTTTAATATTTCAATACAGGCAATCCCGGTTTATCCGACTTATGACGTTCAAGGTTATTCCTTTTTAATATATTCAACAGAAATTATTTCCTGGTTTACCTCGTATGTTCCAAAACCAGTCTACCTTGTACACCAATCCGGATCCCCAACTCAGAATAATAAAAATTTGAGGACCATAAAAACCTCAATAAAAATCGAAGTTTAATTTTCAATACAAAAAAGCAGTAAAAGGATTTTTCTTAGGATTTTTATGATTTTCGATGATTTTTCATGGTTTGACCCCAGCAAAAAATCCCCCTGGCAATAATGCTACTCCCTACTTGGAACTATAAAGAGGTTCCTCCTATACACATGGAGGAGAAAACTGATGTATTACCAGCCAAAGGTTAAAAACCTGTTTCTTTCCAAATAAGTCTCACTCTGTCTCTAAGATATTATTTAAGATTCTGTCTCCCTCTCTCTCTCTGAGTTATTATTTAATCTTATTAATCTTATTATTAATATCTGAAAATTAGTACTTATTATTACCTGTGCAGTATTATTACAGGTACAGTATTGATATTGTCATTATTATCCATTATTAGCGTTTATAGGGAGGTCATGATCGGTGCTGAATTATGATTGGCTGCCCAGGGCATGTACCCTTTTCAGCTGGAGCCTTCCCATCAAGTTCTGTTTTGGGACCAATTTCTTTCTCCAGTTGTAGTGCTGAGGATGAAGAAAGAATTTTTTTCTCGGATGCAAAGTGTTTTGATTTGCTCATGTGCGCTGTAATGGGGATCGCTCAGTGCATGACTCAAAACTGCCTTGGGAGGAGAAAGGTTTCTTGGACGTAAATCCGTTGAGTGTTGGTTTCTCCTTCCCAATGTGCAATGCTTCCAACCTGAGGCTTACGCCCTGGTGAGCTAATTTTCTTCAATCCCTTCGATGTTCATGATTGTCTTTTCTTGCAATCAACTCTGGTTATGGAAGCCTGGCATGATTAAAGATAGCCCCTCTTGGGCGTTTCTTTAAATCCTTTTGGAGAAACGTTCAGGTGGTCATACCGATGTAAGAACCGAGGCATCCAACAGGGCATGAGTACCGGTAAACCAACCTTCTTGAAGGGGTCCTGCTGGGGGGGGTTGTTCCGCATAACCAGGCTGCTTGTTTTCTGCTCTTGTAAAGATAACCAGATGTATGTTTCTGTTGGAGTCAACAGGGCTTTATTCTTGATGATGTTTTTGAGGGCCCCGTTCGTCTTCTTTATATTTATGATGAAATTGCCCTTTGTAGAAGAGCTCTGATGCGTTCAACATCGACTTACCTGCTGTACCATCTAGATGTTCAGCCAGACCAGATTCTTCTATATCCCAGTTTGGGTGTCCATTGTCGGGATCCAACGAGGTTTGGGCTAGTTCCATTTCTCCGTGGGTGTCGTTCCAGGAGGAGCAGTGTGAGAAAAATCCTGACGTGGCGCTGATGGTGGAGCCTTATACCTCTCGGGGGCACTGCTAATCCAAATAAAATCCCCAGGTTCGTGTGTTTTGTGTAGACCCTCGTGGAGAAAGAGGCCTCTCTGTTCCACAAGGACCAAAAGGGGAGGCAGCGGTTTTGAGCTCTGCTTTCGATCGTGAAACTGAGGCAGCTATGGTTGTGGAATGCACGCCTCAGGTTTTCGATCTCTCTTGGTCAAGATGGAAAGTACTGAAGATATGTCACAGCAAAACGATGTTCCTAGCCCTGTACATCCTTGGTTCAACAGTATTTCTTATCATCATTATTCAAAAGGTGCTCCAACCAGTATTCAAATATAAAAATTGGCAAGACTGACTCCGAGGATGAACCCATAAGCCACCCGCGTTTATCTGGAAGTAACAGAAGGTACATAAATACAGAAAGATGGTTGGAGAAATGAAATTTTTATGATAAAATAACGTTTCACTTATACTTACCCGGTAGTTACATATAGCTGTCGTCTTTGACGTCACGGCAGTATTCAAATTTCGCGCTAGCGCTATCGTTACAAAGGTGATCCCTCTACCCCGCCCTCTATCGGGGTATCGGGAACCGGCCCCAAGAACACGTCATAAGTTTTTGCCCAACTGCCCAGGTGAGGGGAGGAGGGAGGTTATGATTATGTAACTACCGGGTAAGTATAAGTGAAACGTTATTTTATCATAAAAATTTCATTTTCACTTATACAACTTACCCGGTAGTTACATATAGCTGATTGGCACCTTGAGGAGGTGGGGCACTGGCAGCTAATAAAATTCTTGGAATTATCTACTTGCAACAAGTTAGACATAGGTTCCTTACCTTTAAAGGTAGCTGACTCAGTGGTTACTGCCTCTGTAGTCTGCTGGCCTTTATATTGTGCCGAGAGGATATAAAGGGATCCGTGTGTCGGACACAATAAAAAACAGTACCTGCCGTAGAGAACATGGCTGCGTGCGGACAAGTCTGATGCCCTTGATCAGGCGCAGTACAACGAACAACAAAACAAGGGATCACCTAACATTACCATAAAACCAATACCAAAGATTAAAAACTGGAAGATACTAACACATCATGTATCTCCAGGCAACCTTAAAAACAACAACCCCAACACCAAGGTGAAAATGTTAGTTAAGGAGCGGACTCCTTTTCACCCTCCCCAACACCGTGTCAGTCGCAATAAAGGGCCCCAGCGTACTGCACTCTTCGAAAACAGTTTGCACGTCCACTAAATAATGCGATGCAAACACTGACTTGCATCTCAAAAGGTGGACTTAACCAAGTCCTTCACAGATAAGTTTCTGCTAAAGGCTACAGAAGTCGAAACCGCTCTAATCTCGTGCGCTTTTACCTTAAGAATACTCATCTCCGAGTCAGCACACTGCTCATGAGCTTCTTTTATCAGGCTTCTCAAAAAAAGAAAGAAAGGGCATTCTTAGAGAGAGGCCTAGAAGGATCTCTAACCGAGCACCAGAGGTGGTCATTGGGACCTCTGAGCTTCTTCGTTCTCTGAACGTAGAACTTGAGAGCTCTCACAGGGCAGAGGTACCTTTCGGGTTCTTGGGACCGACCAATTGGGAAAGGTCCTTAATTTCAACTCTCTTGGCCAAGGTCTAGACAGGGTCTTCGTTCTTGGCTAAGAAACCAAGAGTAGACATACATACTGCCTTCCCCTTAGCAAAGCCTACTCTTTTGTCAATCGCATGTAGCTCACTTACTCTCTGGCCGTAGCCAGAGCTACCAAAAAAGAGTCTTTTCGTGAGATCCTTCAAGGAGATGTTCGCCATCGGTTCAAAGGACTGAGACCGTAACCATCTCAGCACTACGTCAAGATTCCACGCCACTGGTCTCTTCTGGTCTCTCTTTGACGTATTAAATGATCTAATCAGATCTGAAAGGTCTTGACTCAAAGACACTTCAAGACCCTATGTCGAAAGACCGAAGCTAACATGGCTCTATACCCTTTAATGGTAGGTACAGCAAGCTTTTTCTCTCTGTGGAGGAACAAGAAAAATCGGCCATCTGGGCTATAGACGTCGAAGAAGAAGACACGCCTTCTCTTCGACACCAGGACCTAAACTGTGTCCACTTCGCCTGGTAAACATTGTCAGAGGATTCTCTTCTTGGCTTCGCGATAGCTTCCGAAGCCTCTCTTGAAAAAGCCTCTCTTTCTGATGAGTCTCCTGACAGTCTGCAGGCGACAAGATGAAGAGAGCGGACAAGTTTTGGTGGAACCTCTGAAAGTGCGGCTGTCTGAGTAAATCTGGTCTCTCTGGCAGAAGTCTCGGAAAGTCTGACAGTAGGTTTAGAAGGTCCGGGAACCACTCCTGGACGGCCAGAATGGAGCCACCAGAGTCATCCTTACGTTTCGATGGCTTGAGAACTTCGAGATGACTTGCCGCAGGATCTTGAACGGGGAAAGGCATACAGGTCCAGGTCCGACCAGTCCATGAACATTGCATCCACGAAAACCGCTTTGTTGTCTGGAACTGGAGAGCAGTAAAGGGGCAGCCGAGTCGTTTTGTCGGTTGCAAAGAGATCTATGAGCGGACGTCCCCATATCTTCCAAAGCTCCTCGCAAACTAGGGGATGTAAAGTCCACTCGTTGGATAGGACCTGGTTCTTTCTGCTGAGAAGGTCCGCTGCTACATTTTTCTCTCCCTTGAATGAATCTCGTTACTAGTCTGGTCCCGATCTCCTCCGTCCAAACTAGTAGCTCCTCGAGGTCTCGTAGAGGACCACGAGTGAGTGCCCCCGTTTCCGAATGTATGCCAGAGCGGTCGTGTTGTCCGCCTGGACCAAGACGCATTGCCTTCCACTTCTTTTGAAAGGCTAACAGGGCTAAGTGAACCGCTTTTAGTTCCTTTTCGATTGATATGCCAGTTTCTCTCTTCTCTTTGCCACTGGCCCGAAACTTCTTTTGTCCCCATAGTCGCTCCCCAGCCCTTGTCCGAGGCGTCGGAAAAAAAGAGTTAGGTCTGGGTTCGGAAGCTGAAGAGGAAGTCCTTGACAGCCTTCCTTCTGACCTCCACCAACGGAGGCACTCCTTTATCTTTTCCGAAATGGCGAATGTGAAGGAGTCCGGGAACTGTTTCCTGGGCCACTTCTCTTGCAGGTAAAACTGCAGTGGTCTCAGGTTCAAAGCGCCCCAGTTTTACAAACTTCTCCACTGAAGTTAAGGTTCCCACGAGGCTCATCCATTCGTTCGCGGAACAAATCTTCCTCTGCAGAAAGTCGTCGATCTTCTGCAGGCATGAGGCTATCCGTTGGTTGGACAGAAAAGCCTGAAAAGTCTGAGAGTCCAGACTCACTCCCAAATAGACAATCTGCTGACTGGGAGTAAGGCAAGACTTCTTCTCGTTGATAATGAGGCCTAGAGACTTCGTTAATTGAAGAGTCTTTGATAGGTCCTCCAAACAGCTCTCCTCGAAGCAGCTTTGAGCAGCCAATCGTCGAGGTACATGGAAACTCAATTCCTTCCAGGTGAAGATGTCTGGCTACTGACAACAGGATCCTTGTGAAAACTTGCGGGGCTGTCGACAGACCGAAGCAGAGGGAACGGAACTGATAAACCTGTCCCTCGAAGACGAACCTCAGGAACTTCCTTGAAGCTGGGTGTATCGGGACGTGAAAATAAGCGTCTTGGAGGTCTATCGAAACCATCCAATCCCCCTGATGTAAAGACGCCAAGACCGACTGAGTTGTCTCCATGGAGAATTTTGTCTTCTGAACGAAGACATTCAACGCACTCACGTCCAGGACGGGTCTCCATCCCCCTGATGCTTTCGTAACCAGGAACAGACGATTGTAGAAACCTGGAGATAGAGGGGCATGAAGCAGTTCTATCGCTTCCTTCTCCAGCATGGCTCGGACTTCTGAGCGAAGGCGTCTAGTTTCGCGGAGTTGTGCGAGTACGCCTGTAAAGAAACTGGAGCCTCCACTAAAGGAGGTTTGGAAAGGAAGGGGATGGCATATCCTTCTTTTAAAACTTGGATCGTCCAAGGGTCTGCCGAGATCTGTTGCCACTCTTGCCAGAACCTTTGCAGTCTGGCTCCTACAGCTGAATGGAGGACAAAAGGTTCATTTCTTCTCTGGGGCCGTCGAGGTTCTAGGCGTGGCTTTGCCTTTTCCTCTGGCCCTGCCAAAAACACGTCTAGAGGGTCTTCCTTTATACTGTCCATACGAGAAAGCGGGGGACGAAACACCGCACTGCACAGAAGCGGTAGAAAGCACAGGTCTCTTCGCTTTCTTGGCAGACTGCGACAAAAGATCCTGGGTTGACTTCTGGGCTAACGCCTGGGAAATTGCAGCAACCAACTCTTGCGGAAACAGATGAGCCTTGTTTAAAGGAGAAAACAAGAGAGCCGACTTCTGGCTTGAAGAAACACCTTTGCTAGGAAGGAGCACCAAAGTTGCCTCTTTTTTGAGAACCCTGTCGTAAATAAAGAGGCCAGTTCTACTGCACCGTCGAGATGCCCCTATCCATGCAATCCACTACTCCTACCACATCATCCAAGAGCTCGGAAGGAAGATTAAAATCCTTAATCTTCCTGGCTAAAACCGCAATCGCCCAGTCCAGGAAGCTCACTATTTCAAGAGTCCGAAATACGCTCTTGAAAAACTTGATCCAGTTCGGAGGACGTAAAGAAGACCTTCGCAGAATTAAGTGCGGTCCTCCTACTGGCATCCATGAGACTGGAGAAGTCCCCTGTGTAGGAGGCAGCCACACCCAGGGAAAACATTTCCCCAGTCTCATACCAACTCCGGTTACGGAAGGAACGACGAGGAGGGGAAGACAGAAGACGTTCTTTCCAATTTCCCTCTTCTCGGCCAGCCAAGCATCCATCTTCTTAAGGCCTTTCTTCGCCGAGACGGACAGGACAAGTTTGGTAAAGTCCGAAGAAGAAACAGAAGCCTTGTCCCTCTTGTACTGGGACCCAGGAGACGGAGGAGCCGCAGGCGAGAACAGAATCAGGAAGTTCTCAATAAAGAACTTCAAGAGCTTCTTGTAGGAAGAGAGTTGCGGAGACTTCTCCTCCTTACACTGCTCCTCTAAGCCCGAGAGGAGTTCGTCAGAAATTGGGGATAAGTCCAGCTGGACAACATCTTCATCCAAGTCTCCTTGAACTGAGACTTGAGTTACACGAACAGGGGGCTGGAAGGCTAGTGACATATTCTTGCTGTGTCACTGAAAGAGTTTGAGCCTGTTGAGGAGCCATCGGAGGCGCCAAAGGAGGCGCAGTTGATACAGCAACCAAGGTGGCGCCAAAGCGGAGCCGTCGGTACCACAACGACAGGAGGCGCCAATGAAGGCGCAAGCGCGGCGCTACGGAGCGGCAGACATAGTCGTCGAGGCGGGCGCCGCTGGTATCACAGGAGGCGCCAAAGGAGGCGCAATCGGCACAGCAGCCAAAGGTGGCGCCAACGGGGCGCAAGCGGCGGCGCTACGGGCGACAGAACGAGGAGTTGAGGTGGGCGCCGCTGGCATCGTAGGAGGAGCCAAAGAAGAGACTTGATTTTTAGACAAAAGTTGTAAAATCGAGTCCAAATGGGCGTTAATTCCGTCAATCACAAGCTGTTGAGGTTCATCGAATGCTGGAGCAGGCGCCACAGGAACAGGAGTCACAGGAGTCGCTGGCGCCAAAGGAGCAGGCCTCTCAGATGTAATCGTCTGATAGGGAGGATCAGCCGAAAACGAATGAGACGAGTCCGACGAAAGAAAGCCTCTCGGTTCTGCCCAAAAGCTACAGGAAGGGGAAGGATCCTCCAGAAGAGCCTTCTTCTTAGGAATCTTCAATGGTGAAAGCAGACGAGACCTCTTCAAAGGTCTAGAAGAGTCGCAAAAACGCCAACCTCTAGGCGGGGAGGAACTCCAACTGGATCCACTCGACACTCTCCGCTCCTCACCTTTTCGGTGGTGAGGGCCAGCAGCCTGGGAAGCGGCAACAGGACTGCTTGAGGGGGCAACTACTCGGGAGCAGGTCCCACTCACCTCCTTTCGGCTTTCGGCATGCCTTCTCCCTGGAACCTGGGAGCCTGACAGGGGCCTAGACCTGGGAGCGTGAATGGGCCGAGAAGCTACCTCCTCCACAACACTTACACAAGGCACAACACTTGCATTATCACTGCGGTCTACTAACCGCTGCAAATTGTCCCCCATTTTCTGCATGGAAGACATAAACGCATTAAGGACTGACACGGTATCAGGATTGGGAGAAACGGTGTCCGGGGTAGGTAAAACTACAGGAACTACAGGGGGAGCAGGGATAATAGGGTTTACGAAAACCTCTTGACTACCTCCTGACCTCGAAGACCTAGAAGAGGCCTTCCTAATCCTATCTCTTTCTAGCTTCTTCATGTACTTCCCAAAGCACTCCAGTCAGACAAAGTTAGAAGTTCACACTCGTTACAAGTCAAATCAGCAGAACATTTTGCCCCTGCATGAAAAGCACGAAAAGTGTGCGGATCTAAACTAAGCTTAACAAGCCTGGTTTTGCAGCCTTTGCTGCAAAACCGGATACCACTAGAACCAGAATCAGACATAATAGTCTAACTAATAATAACTCTTAAGCAATAACTAGCGCCAGCAAAAAACAACAAACCGAGTACTTCACCAAAAAAGGAATTAGAAGTTCGAATTGTTGAGAAATACTACCAGCAGCAGAACCGTATTACCGGTTCGGCACGGCAAAAACTAATGGCGTGTTCTTGGGGCGGTTCCGATACCCGATAGAGGCGGGGGTAGAGGGATCACCTTTAACGATAGCGCTAGCGCGAAATTTGAATACTGCCGTGGCGTCAAAGACGACAGCTATATGTAACTACCGGGTAAGTTGTATAAGTGAAAAGGGGCCTTTTTGGTGCAGATTTCCAGGAGGGCACGGAGGGCATGCTCAGGGATGTTCAGGGATGGGGTGGTGGGGTCCCTATACACATGGTCCAAGATCATTTGGATGGTCTCATCGACGGGGACGTTGGTAAAGAGAGACTCCACATCCATCGAAGCAATACAGCCTCCAGGGGGCGCCGCTCTTAAGGCCTCCAGGAACTCTGCTGACGACTTCAGACTGTGGCTGCTCGGAACATAAGGCATAAGGATGGTATTTAGCCTCTTAGCCAACTGGTATGTCGGGGCAGGAATCTGACTGATGATGGGCGCAGGGGTTACCTTGCTTGTCGTCTTGACATTCCGTAGGCGTACCCCAGGTCATAGTCCCCGTGATTGGTGGTAGGTGAAGAGGCGTTGGAAGCGGCGTTGACCATCTCTATGATCCTGTTAAGCCTCCCGCCTGATCTCGTCGGCCCGGGTTCTTAGTAATTCTTTGGAATTTGGTACTATCCGCCAGGATATCCTCCAACTTCGATGGTAGTCTTCAGTGTTTATGAGGACAAAAGCGGCGGTCTTGTCGGCCCCTCGAGCGGTGATGTCTTCTCTCCCCTCAACTGCTTGGCACGCCTCCCTCAGGCGCCGGTCGATGATGCTACTCTTGTAGTCGCGGTCGATGAGGCCTCAGCCAACAGGAGGGGTTGAAGGCGTCCGTCGTGCGGAGGGTGCCAAGGTCCTCTTGTCTTGGATATTATCCATGAGATATTCGATCTCAAGGCGCTTGTCCAGGGGCCTCGGCGAGGTGATGTAGTGGCAGTTAAGTCCCAATTTCAGGATTTCGTCTTCTTGGGAGTCGGAGTATATGGTGTGAGATTATATATCCCTCTTTCTCTTGCGGGAGCGTAGCTTGCCCCGTTGAGGGCGATCAGTTTCTTGGTGATGGTCCTCATCTTTTCTCCATCTCTTTCTCTTCCAGCGGCGTAGGCACTCGATGATGTCACTGCAGTGCCCTCGCCCTTGGAGGTGTTGCTGGCTGTTTCATCCTCTTCTGAGGCACTTTCCGAATGGGCTGCTTCAGGGTTGCTGCTGCGTCGGCGGAAGTTAAGCCACTCCGAGTACAAGTTTTCTTCTCCTCGGCCAGTGTGGCCCTCTCTCTCTTTGGACGACAGCTGCCACTGCAGTAGAGTCCTTCTGAAGCTTCTCGTGCCTGGTTCTCGCTGGGCAGTGGGGTCATGCAGCCGAAGGGAAGTATATGAAGGGGTAGACCCTCTTTTAAACAGGTCTTATTAAAAGGATGGCTGTATTATGCGAATTTATCTTATATAGTGTCTTTTCTATCCTCCTTATGATTCGCTTTTCAGGCTCAGCGATGTTAGTCAGTAACTGGCCGATATTCATGTTGGAAAAGGACAGTGTGCGGAATATTGGAAGTCTTTATTACAATATTCAATCAGAAATCGTTCGTCTGGGTTCAGGTTCTATTGTAGGTACCGTCGACATGTCTTCAGACCTCCTGCAACCACGTCCAGAGGATGACCAACGAGCTGGTCGAAACATGTCGACGGTACCTACAATAGAACCTGAACCCAGACGAACGATTTCTGATTGAATATTGTAATAAAAGACTTCCAATATTCCGCACACTGTCCTTTTCCAACATGAATATCGGCCAGTTACTGACTAACATCGCTGAGCCTGAAAAGCGAATCATAAGGAGGATAGAAAAGACACTATATAAGATAAATTCGCATAATACAGCCATCCTTTTTAATAAGACCTGTTTAAAAGAGGGTCTACTCCCTTCATATACTTCCCTTCGGCTGCATGACCCCACTGCCCAGCGAGAACCAGGCACGAGAAGCTTCAGAAGGGACTCTGCAGCGGCAGCTGTCGTCCAAAGAGAGAGGGCCACACTCGTCGAGGAGAAGAAAAACTTGTACTCCGGTGGGCGAACTTCGCCGGCGCAGCAGCAACCCTGAAGCAGCCCATTCAAGTGCCTCAGAAGAGGATGAAACAGCCAGCAACACCCTCCAGGGCGAGGCACTGCAGTGACATCATCGAGTGCCTCGTCGCTTGGAAGAGAAAGATGCGGAGAAAAGATGAGGACCATCACCAAGAAACTGATCGCCCTCAACGGGGCAAGCTACGCCTCCAGCAAGAGAAAGAGGGATATATAAATCTCACACCATATACTCCGACTCCCGAAGAAGACGAAATCCTGAAATTGGGACTTAACTGCCACTACATCACCCGGCCGAGGCCCCTGGACAAGCGCCTTGAGATCGAATATCTCATGGATAATATCCGAAGACAAGAGGACCTTGGCACCCTCCGTACGACGGACGCCCTTCAACCCCTCCTGTTGGCTGAGGCCCTTACCGACCGGGGCGACTACAAGAGTAACATCATCGACCGCGCCTGAGGGAGGCGCCAAGCAATTGAGGAGAGAGAAGACATCACCGTTCAGGGCCGACAAGACCGCCGCTTTTGTCCTCATAAACACTGAAGACTACCATCGGAAGTTGGAGGATATCCTGGCGGATAGTACCAAATTCCAAAGAATTACTAAGAACCCGTCGGCGAGATCAGGCGGGAGGCGAACAGGATCATGCGAGATGGTCAACGCCGCCTCAACGCCCTTCACCTACCACCAATCACGGGGGACTATGACCTGGGGTACGTCTACGGGAATGTCAAGACGCATAAGCAAGGTAACCCCCTGCGCCCCATCATCAGTCAGATTCCTGCCCCGACATACCAGTTGGCCAAGAGGCTAAATACCATCCTTACGCCTTATGTTCCGAGCAGCCACAGTCTGAAGTCGTCAGCAGAGTTCCTGGAGGCCTTAAGAGCGGCGCCCCCTGGAGGCTGTATTGCTTCGATGGATGTGGAGTCTCTCTTTACCAACGTCCCCGTCGATGAGACCATCCAAATGATCTTGGACCGTGTGTATAGGGACCCCACCACCCCATCCCTGAGCATGCCATCCGTGCCCTCCAGGAAATCTGCACCAAAAAGGCCCCTTTCTCCAACCATCGTGGCCATATGTACACCCAGATCGACGGGGTGGCGATGGGTTCTCCCCCTCGAGTCCTCTTCGCCAATTTCTATATGGGCACTGTGGAGCAAAGGGTATTCGAAGAAATCGCCAACCAAGGATGTCGTGCGCTACATCGGCGACACCTTCGTCAGCGCCAATTCGCAAGAGAGATCGAAAACCTGAGGCGTGCATTCCACAACCATAGCTGCCTCAGTTTCACGATCGAGCAGAGCCAAAACCGCTGCCTCCCCCTTCCTTGACGTCCTTGTGGAACAGAGAGGCCCTCTTTCTCTACGAGGGTCTACACAAAAACACACGAACCTGGGCATGTGTATGAACGGGCGGCGAGTGCCCCGAGAGGTATAAGCGCTCCACCATCAGCGCCTCGTCAGGAGGGCCCTCTCACACTGCTCCTCCTGGAACGACACCCACGGAGAAATGGAATGTGTAGCCCAAACCCTCGTCGACAATGGACACCCAAACCGGGATATATAGAAGAATCTATCAAGGCGAACATCGATAGATGGTACCGTCAGGAACCTCGCCCCGATGCCCCTGAACACATAGAGCTCTTCTACAAAGGGCAATTTCATCATAAATATAAAGAAGACTGAACGCCCTCAAAAACATCATCAAGAATAATGTCAGCCCTGTTGACTCCAACAGAAACATACATCTGGTTATCTATTACAAGAACAGAAAGACAGGCAGCCTGGTTATGCGCAACAACCCAGCCCCCTCAGCAGGACCCCTTGAAGAAAACCAACGTGGTATACCGGTACTCATGCCCGTCCGAGGATGCCTCGGTTCTTACATCGGTATGACCACCATGCGTTTCTCCAAAGGGATTTCCTGCCACGCCCAAGAGGGGCTATCTTTAATCATGCCAGGACCGTCCATAACCAGAGGATAGCAAGAAAAGACATAATCACGAACATCAAGTAATTGACCAAATTACCGACCACCGCCGCCTCGCCTCTTGGAAGCATTGCACATTGGGAAGGAGAAACCAACACTCAACATTACGCAAGAAACCTTTCTCCTCCCCACGGCAGCCAGGAGACATGCACCGAAGCGATCCCCATAGCGTACATTTAGCAAATCAAAATTCGGCATCCGAGGATCGAAATTCTTCTCTTCATCCTCAGCACTACAACGCCGCTCGCACGCAAGACGAAAACAGAACTTGGATGGGAAGGCTCCGCCCGAGGGTACATGCCCCGGGCAGCCAATTATTATTATTATTATTATTATTATTATTATTATTATTATTATTATTATTATTATTATTATTATTTAATCTTATTACTGTAATCTTAATATTAATATCTGGAAATTAGTGAATAATTTTTCTTAATATTAATATTTGGAAATTAGTGAATAATTTTTTTATCTTAAAAATGTATTTATTCACAAAAATAACCTGAAAATACAGTAATCAGTGAATACTGCTCTACAAAAAAAATCCATGAATTACCGAATTTTCCGTGATTTATTGAAAAATATGTCCCACAGAAAAATCTGCGAATAACTGAGGCTGCGAATAAGTAGGGGTCCACTATACTCACATTTTTGTCTGCAGTATCTGGTGAAAGCTGATCTCATACTTCTATGAGTTTCCTGGCATTTACGAGTCCACCAGGGGAACTGGTCAGCAGGTAAATATGCCCAAAGTCCTAAGTATAGACTGAAGACCAGCTGAAAATAAAATTATATTCAAAAAGTCAAGAGATTCATCTACACAGGGAAAGTCATCAGCCAAGTCATCTATTGAGCTGTGTTCTTGGAATGCTGCCCAATCAGCTTTACCAAAGTTCCATTTACGCAGCCTTGAGGATGGAGGATTTGAAACTACATTCACCACTATTGGAAAATGGTCCCTGGTAGATCTTTCATTTATCACTCTCCAATTAAAATCAATAAGGCGGTTATCACTGCATACAGATAAATCAATTGCTGATAACGTGCCTGTTTGAACATGAAAATGTGTTGAATCTCCTGTGTTGAGCATTCCCACATTTTCACTTTCTATGTTGGAACACAAGCAATTTCCTCTTAGGTTACGATGTCACCCCAAAGAGGGTTTCTGCTATTCATATCTCCCAGAATAACAAAGGGACGTGGTAACTGCTGAATGAGGGATTTCAATTCATCAAGGGGGTAGACTTCACTAGGTGGTAGATAGAGAGAGCATACTGTATACAGGCAGTCCCCAAGTTATGACGGACATCCGTTACTACAGCTTCTTGTAGGTTGAAATTTGGCGTAAGTCAGAACAGTAAGTAACTGACAGTGTAACGTCAGGTTTTTGGGTTTATGTCGGAAGGAACCACAGTAATGTCGTGTTTTCGGGTTTATGTCGGAACCGCAGTAACAGAATTTTCAGTGTTATGTCAGAACCAGATTTTTTATTAATATTTTTGAGTAGCGTCATAAGATTGGAACGGCGTAGGTTGAGATCGTCATAAACTGGGGACTACCTGTATTTTCTTTGCAAATGGATCTATACACCTATCACTTGCAATACAGACTGGATACTAATATGATTTTATGGGGCTTCCTATACTATTTGTGTTATAAGGGGAATGATAGATGTATACTCTCATGGGCTGGGACATGTATTATTACTAGTCATAGTCCCCTGCAAAGTTTTACATACAGGAGACACTTCTCATAAGAGCAGCCTTAATTCTTCCTATTTAGCTCTTAATCCCTAATGGTTCCACTGGAGAAAACTAATTTCATTAGACTTTGAGGCTGTTAAACTGAAGTCCCATTTGGATGATTTTACTTTACTGCCTTGCTCCAGCTTTTTCCAGAAGACTGACTGCCGATAGCTGCCTTCCTTTTGCACGTCGATGCTGGTGTTGCCTCCATGGAGGAGGAGCCTGCCACAGTATCATGGGTGTCGGACACCTGTGAAGGCATCATTGTAACAGAAATTTCCAGCTCAGGAGCTCCAACCAAAGCTGGAGCTACCTGGGGAGAGGTCGGAGAGTCAGACACAACTGGTGCGTCCTCTGAAGCATCAGGGGCATCAGTATTGGTTGGTGTAGGCTCCAAAAGGATATTTACACTGGACATAGATAATGAAGCCTCCAAAGAGGCTACCTGGGGAGAGGTCGGAGAGTCAGACACAACTGGTGCGTCCTCTGAAGCATCAGGGGCATCAGTATTGGTTGGTGTAGGCTCCAAAGGTTATTTACACTAGACATAGATAATGAAGCCTCCAAAGAGGCTACCTGGGGAGAGGTCGGAGAGTCAGACACAACTGGTGCGTCCTCTGAAGCATCAGGGGCATCAGTATTGGTTGGTGTAGGCTCCAAAAGGTTATTTACACTAGACATAGATAATGAAGCCTCCAAAGAGGCTACCTGGGGAGAGGTCGGAGAGTCAGACACAACTGGTGCGTCCTCTGAACATCAGGGGCATCAGTATTGGTTGGTGTAGGCTCCAAAAGGATATTTACACTGGACATAGATAATGAAGCCTCCAAAGAGGTCAGAGTGCCACTTTCAGCTGGTGCAGCCTCCAAAGGGGCCAATACACCAGGTATAACTGGTGCAACCTCTAGAGAGGCAGAAGTGCCAAGCATATCTGGCACAGCCTCCGAAGAGGCAGGAGCGACACAGACAACTGGTGCAGCCTCTAACAAGGCAGGAGTGCCAGAAATCACTGACGCTGCCTCCTGAAGAGAAGGAGTGCCAGAAATTACTGGTGCAGCCTCCAAAGAGGCAGGAGAGCCAGAAACTACTGGCACAGCCTCCAAAGAGGTAGGAGTGCCAGGAATCACTGGGGCAGCCTCCAAAGAGGTAGGTGTATATGTTGCCACTGGTCTTCCCTTTGTATGGCCAAAAGAAGCATCTCTGGTTGTATTTATATTGCTTCTTCTGTTAGGAGCAATTCTTGAAAAGGATATCGCTTAACACTCTCTGTTCAGCCTCTGCAAATGTGATGCATTAAGTTACCCTTAAGGTCTGTATTTCCTTTTCCATGATGCACACATCACAATTCTCAAGATGATAGATCATTCTCTCCACAATGTAAACATTCTGCTTCCTTATTACATACACCAAGCTCTGGTTCACTGCATTTAACATAAGAAGCAGGCTTGCCTTGTAGCTTCTGCCTACAAGACCCTATCATATGTCCATATTCTTGACAAAAAACCATCTCCTTGGTCTCAGCATATACTGCTTTTATCAAATTAGGCAAGCAAGTTGAATCAAATGTATTAATTAAATTTGGAAGTGGGACTAAGGCTCCATTGATCTTCTTCATTCTTTCAACTTTAATCGTACCTTGAGCTTTTAATTTGTCTACCAGTTTCTCTTCTGAGTATGTCAACTGCCTTGGGATCCTTACCTGGATATACACCATACCCTCAGTACCTTGAGGGTTGTCAGTCCAACGAGATCAGACCCAACACTGACGTCATGGTTTGACATAATTTCCCCTCACCTGACCACATCTGGTACTCTAGTTTTACAAGTGGGGTGGGCATGCCATCCGACTCCACCCTCCAGGTTAAAGGAGCAGCGAATTCTGTAATCCAATATCATGCCAAGGTCGTCAACAAAAGAGGAAGAAGGGAAGGGGAAAATTTAGACGAAGAGGAGTAAAGGAGTTACAGGTCCCAATGTTCAGTTGAATCCACAGCAGAGAGAGTAGGCATAAAGGAGTATACACTCGCTGCAGTGAATCCCTAAGCCACCCACCTTGATAAGGGGTTGGGATCAGGGGGTAATCGAGGAGACAGGGTCTGCAAGCTGCCTGACTACTGTGAACCAGTACCAAGTGGTGCACAGGCTGGGTCAGACCTAAGCCAAGCATGCCCCGACATGAACCCAGGCTAAGCATGGTCTAGGCCAGCACCATGCACAGGAGTACAGCCATGCTTCTGACAGTCTGTGGATCAGTCACAGGCATGTCCCAGGAAATTGCAAGCCAGCTCCAAAAAACTGGAATAGCCTGTAGTCTGGGGAAGTATGGGTTCTTCCCTTTGTGCATCTGGAGGTGCACAAGCATATCAAGAATTAGGGTTGGTTCTCCTCTCCTTAAACAGCTGAACAAGTAACCAGGGCTGCCCACTGGGAAACCGATCCACATGCAACACCCACAATCACCTGGCCCTGCAAATGGGTGTCAGGAACACTCTCATTCTCACAGTGATAGCAGTTAGACTTTTTTGCCTTTTTGTGGAGGGCTGCCTTCCTGGCCTCTTGAAATGGGCATTTTTAAAGCAGCCACAACAAGAGCAATAGAAACATTCAGGAACATCAGCAGCAGTGTCAGCAAGAACAGTCTAAGACAGAGAGACAACTGCTGAAGTAGAGGAGTCCACTGACACCAAGGCAGGTGAGAAGCTTTTTGATCAAAATTAAATACTCAAAAAAGATGTACAGAGCTGGGTCTGCCAGTACCAGAGGAGGCCACATCAATTTCAACAGCTCTTTTTTTTTTTCCCTGGGAGTACCTGAGCCATTATCACAGAAGCACAAGAGGCAGCAAATGAAACAGTGATGGGAGTTACCAGAACTGCCACTACACAAGCTCAAACCCCTGCTGGATAGAGTTCACATCAATCTTCATCTGATCCATGCATACCCTCCTCTAACCAAGAGAGGGGAGAACAGGCTGCCACTGTCCTAACAGAAAGTGCAGGGGGTCAAAGTAAGTGAAGATCAGGAAAGAGCAAGGAAGAAGTATTGTATTACAAGCACAATGGCACCTTCCTCAAATTCTGCACCATCAAGTGCTTCTTCCATTAGGCAGGTGACCTCAAAGAGAACAGATGCAGTTCAGAGATGGTGCACACTCCTGACCACTGCAAAAAAACATTAAGAATGAAGTTCAACATCTGAGGACATAAATTTTGCTTAAGCTCATCCATGCCTGGGACATCTACACTGATTATTCTAATGAGCAAGAGACTCATCAGGCATCAAGTAACAAATACCATGTATCTGATATATATATATATATATATATATATATATATATATATATATATATATATATATATATATATATATATATATATATATATATATATATGACTATTTTTATCACATCACCGTGATTCATATACAATCAGAAAGCTACAAACGTCCTTTAATATCAATTCACTTTACCTCGGAAATAATATATTTTCATATATGTTACGAAGGGAATTT
This sequence comes from Macrobrachium rosenbergii, assembly GCF_040412425.1. Lineage (NCBI taxonomy): Eukaryota > Metazoa > Arthropoda > Malacostraca > Decapoda > Palaemonidae > Macrobrachium > Macrobrachium rosenbergii. The sequence goes on from NC_089796.1 coordinate 50,205,582, forward strand.
TTAATTGATAATAAGTCACTGTCCCGTGGGGTCGAAACTGGCGACCCACGGGACGGTGGACTTATTATCAACTAAAAATTCCCCTTCAGTAACATATATGAAAAATATATTATTTCCGAGGTAGAGTGAATTGGATATTAAAGGACGTTTGTAAAGAATTACTTATATTATATATATATATATATATATATATATATATATATATATATATATATATATATATATATATATATATATATATATATATATGTGTGTGTGTGTGTGTGTGTGTGTGTGTGTGTGTGTGTGTGTATGGTAAAATCCACAATGAGCTTCATGTTACAAAACATAGTTTATTAAAAATACATATGTACAAAGCTTATAGCTTTCGTCCAACTGCTGTGGACTTGATCACCAAAATGGAGTAAAACAGACAAAACAGGAAACAAAGTAAAGCAGGAAACCATACATACAAACAAACAAGGTGATTTTGTTCTAAATTATTACTTTGACTTTGGAAAGAATTTAACTGACTAGATATATTTCTAAAATTATGAATACCCACACATTTACAAATTTCTTTGCTTATATTATTATTTTCAACAATGCCCAAGTTTCCATCAAAGCTATTATATAACTTAAGGCGGGTGCCTTCAAAATATCATCTGGTGGTTCTGTCAAAGCATTTATACACAACTTTACCATTATTAAAATTTATTCTATAATCCCTTTCCCATGCATGTCAAGGTATACAGCTATAATTATTCCCCAATTTACGTGCTTAAATGTTCATTTTTCCAATTACAAAACGAACTGATATTAAAATTTCTAAGGCCAATAAAGGTGGAAGTACTGTTATAATGAGTAAAATTTCTAAGGCCAATTAAGGTGGAAGTACTGTTATAATGAGTAAGAGAGATTATTTGGTTAAAGCCAACAGACTGCTAAATGATGAAAATACCTATATTAAAATTAAGAAAGCTGCTTCCAGTTTTACTTTCTGCAAATGTTTGTTTGTATGTACGGTTTCCTGCTTTACTTTGTTTCCTGAGTTAGATATTATACTCCATTTTAGTGATCAAGTCCACATTTCATGAAAATATACGTAATTTTAAACTTACCCGTAACGTGTTTACTTACAAATACTGTACCTTGTGAGTAGACCCCTCAGCTCAGATAAATTCCCCCCTTTTCATTATTTTTTTACAATTTCCTGAATCAACAGCAGTCAGATTTTATAAAAAAAAAAAATGGAGGTAAGTAACAAAATCATTCATTTAGAGTCTATAACTGGTTCATGGTAAGCATTTCCCCAGGTAAAACTGTAATAATTATATATATAATATATATATATATATATATATATATATATATATATATATATATATATATATATATATATATATATATAATATATAAGCCGATATCCAGTTAACATTGTTAAGTGGGTTATTAGTGCTATTATCGCTATTTTTTTGGTTAGCTGCGATTTTTTTTGAGTTAGCAGCTTCCAATTTTGGTTAGAAAAAGCTTAGCAGGAAATGGAATAAATATACAAATGTGTGTGTGTGATAGGTAGATAGATAGATAGATAGATAGATAGATAGATAGATAGATAGATAGATATATATATATATATATATATATATATATATATATATATATATATATATATATATATATATATATATATATATATATATAGCGGTGCCAATATCCAGTTAACGGCGCTGTTAAGTGGGTTATTAGTGCTATTATCGCCGATTTTTGGTTAGCTGCGATTTTCGGTTAGCAGCGATCATTGGTTAGCGGTGCTTAGTTTGACCAATAAATAAATATATGTATATATATGTATATATATATATATATATATATATATATATATATATAATATATATATATTTATATATATATATATATATATATATATATATATATATATATATATATATTATATATATACATATATATATATTATATATATATATAACCCCTTTATTCATGGGAGATCGTCCCACACCCCCTCAAATAACTAAAATCATGAATAATTAAAACCCCTCTAAAAAACACTTAGAACTGCCCATTTTGACAGTTTAAACAAAGAAAAACCCTGTAAAAATGCATATACCTGAGTACTTTAATAGTTTTAATGCATATACCTGCATACTTTAATAGTTTTATCACAAAACGTGCATTTATTCATGAAAATTATATGAAAATACAGTAATTAGTGAATATTTTTCAGTGAAAAATACCGTGAAAGGGCAAATTTTCCACGAATAATGGCTAGATATGTTCTACAGAGAAACCCCAATGCGTCAGTCCAAAAATCATGAGAACGCGAATACAATGGGGTTTACTGTATATATATATATATATATATATATATATATATATATATATATATATATATATATATATATATATATATATATATATATTATATATATTATATATAATATATATATATATATATATATATATATATATGTATATATATATATATATATATATATATATATATATATATATATATATATATATATTCTGTTCTGATTTAAGCGCTAACCAAAATTCACTGCATAACCGAAAATCACAGCTAACCAAAAATCGGCGATAATAACCACTAATAAACCACTTAACAGCGCTGTTAACTGGATATTGGCACCACTAACCAGAGATGGGCGCTGCTGTTAAGCTGACACTGGCGCCGAAAACCCAGTTAATGGCGTCGCTAGACAAGCGTCATAAAACCGGATCACCGTTAACCGATGCCACTGGTAAGCAGGGACTGCGTGTGTATGTATGTATATATATGTGTGTGTGTGTATATATATATATATATATATATATATATATATATATATATATATATATATACAGGTAGTGCTCGAGTTACGATAATTCGCTTTTACGATGGGGTTAGCAATATTAATATCGATACAACAATATTTTGAGAATACGTATTTTTAAATTTCGCGGGCGACTGGCGCAGGCAACAATGTACAATCAGGCAGCGTACGGTGTACGATACGTTGGCCCGAGAGGCTGGAATAGGTACATTAATATTATTCAAGAGCTGACCTCACTTGCTCTCGTTGTGTCGAAAGTTAAAATAGGTCAGTGTTCGTTTGCAATTTTTGTGCGTTTGTAAATACAGGTAGTGCACGAGTTACAATAATTCGAGTTTACAATGGAGTTAGCAATTAATACCGGTACGACAATATTTAGAAAATATTTTTAAATTCCGAGCGGGTACAGGCAACAGCGTACACTACAGTTGCCGTAGAATCAGGTAGCAAGAGAGACCAACTTACAATAGACCAACTTCTTTTTCTCCATCTCTTTATTCTAACTTCTAGTTAAAAAAAGTAAGAGAATGATAAAAGTATTGTTAGTAACCTTATACTCTTGCAAAAATGCGTACAGCCATAAACAACCGAACGAGACTCAGTTGTTTTGCTAATAACCGAATCGGATAACAACTGTTTTACTTGTATTTCAACCATCGTACGGTTAAACAATTATCGTAGTTATGTTAAAAATGACGTTAAGTACTGATATGTTTTTACACTACCCTTATCCGCTTTGGAGAAAAGACCGGCAAGGAAATATACTGCTACAGTAAATTTAAGCTGCAAGTTGTAGTTCAAGCTGCTAATGACTATAAATTATCGTGCATTGGCAACATGGATGAAACTCGACAGCAAATAAAATTGGAAAGTATTTCAATCAAAACTACTGGGCATGAAAGAACACATATTGCTGCTGTTTTCATGCCGATAAAAGATAAATATGAAAAGCTATTAGTATGATGATGAAATCAAGAAAATATAGCGAACGGAATCTTGATTTTTTTTTACACAAAACAAACGGCCAGCCGCCAACGTCATCTATTAACGAAAAAAATGGCTAAATTAATTTCACAACGAGATATATTTAAGTTATATTTCGACTTAAAAACACTTCGTATAACGAAAAATATATATGTCCCTTATAAATAAAGTATCTAGAGATTCATTTACGCTAACTAGAAGCAAGAAATGCCTTCTGAACCAAGTTAAATGCGGCGAAATAAAGACCGCGTGATCGATTCCGAAACCAAAACATTCGATTGCTATGATCTGAATTTATAATGCAAAAGCAATATAAGAATATTTACGATTGGATACAATGTAGTAAAGCATAACTTTTTAAAAGATCCATGGAAAAGATGCACATTCGTTATTTTGATGTTTGTATAATACGGTGTTATGTGAAAATAGAATACAGTATAATGTAGGCTAGGCTACCGTATATGATATACGAAAGTGCAGGCTAGGCCTTGTTTGTTATTCAATTTCTCTTTATACTGACTTATCATGTCAATGTGCATTGAACCTGCAGAATTAGTGACACAAATAATTAATATACCATATATGTATAAAGCATACAGTACTGTGTAGTGTAGGCTAGGCTACCATATATGTATAGATGGTACTGATTACCCTAGTGTAGGCTAGGCCATATTCGAGTTACGATTTTTTCAACAAACGATGGGTTTTTGGAACCTAACCCCATCGTAAGTAGGGAATACCTGTATATATATATATATATATATATATATATATATATATATATATATATATATATATATAATATATATATATATATATATATATATATATATATATATATATATATATATATATATATATATATATATATATATATATATATATATATATATATATATATATATATATATATATATATATATATATATATATATATATATATATATATATATATATATATATATATATATATATATATATATATATATATATATATATATGATATATATATATATATATATATATATATATATATATATATATATATATATATATATATATATATATATATATATATATATATATATATATATATTATATATATATATATAATACTTGGTGTGTTCAAAACTAGAGCCCCCAACTTAACAAATGGAAAGTTATGAAGTTTTCTGCTATAGCCTATCTCCAAGTACATTATTTTAAGTTTTCTATTAAGCTACTTTTCATTTTACATTTCTTGTATTTTCAGACTGAGTGACGGAGTTAGGTACAGCCATGGCTAACATTAATTCATCAAATCAGATGGATTGACTCGAATCCGGCTATAACCTTCAGACAGGCCAGGGATGCTGGCACATCCTTCATTTCACATTCCTGGATAGCTAAATACATTAAAAGAGATGAATCTTTTGTTAAAAGAAACTGGAACAAAAATCCACATGACTGTCATCACGAAAAGAGTGAGAATCTTGGAAGGCCTGAAGTCCTTTCTCAGGGGTCAATAGACATCATAGCTGAGGCAGAGGGTAGACCAAGAAAGTCTTTACGTAAACTGGTGCTTGAACCAGAAACAAAAATGGGAAAGAAGAGAAGTTATAGTGCTGTATATCGTCAGTTGAAAAAATCTGGTATCAAGCCGTTTCATGTTATCAGCACGCTCAACATCACTCAGCAACAGAGAGAAGACCATGCATGGTTTTGTGGTTCATTTCTTAAAGATTGGGATGAAGCTGACTTTCTCAATGTTGCCGCATCAGATGAATTCTTCATTTACACAGTCAGGAAGCCAAATCATAAAAATGACATCATTTGGGCTGCAAAGTTGGATGATATCAGTGATGACGTGTGCTATCGCCAAGTTGTGAAATTTCCTGAATGTTTGGGAATTTTTCTGTTTCACAGCCAAACGGTTAATGTGGATCATCAAACAAAAAAGACAGTCATGGCATGGCGAATACTTCAGAGAAACTGTGCTTACTGGTGGAGTATTTCCTTTCCTCAAAGATCCTGAAAATGTGTTATCTCTTGAAGAAGTCACATTTCTGCATGATAAGGCACCATGTTTCAAGGCTCTTCAGACACAGGAGCTGCTTCGAAACAGTGGTATCGATTTCTTCTCGTCAAGTGAATTTCCAGGTAGCTCCCCTGACCTTAATGTGCGTGAAAACATTGGTAGTATCTTAAAGGATCGTGTTGAATACTCAATGTGAACTATGATGGTATACCAAGCCTCAACGACCTGCGAAGAGAGGTGACTGAAGTGCTCAGGGAAATGGAGTTTGAGTCTCAGCTTTTTTGCGATTTGCTGAAATCATGCCCCTCAAGAATGCAGGCTGTGGTACAGGCAGATGGAGGCCACACAAAATATTAAATACTCAGAGAGAAACTTATATAAATACCTGTTCTGAATTACTTTTGTTTTTGTCCATATCAATTTTAGTTTATGCTGTAGAGGGGGGGGGCCCTCTAATTTCAAAACACCCTGTATATATATACATTTCTTATTTCAAGATGCCTAACAGAATATATTATTTCAAAACATGCATGTGGATTCAGCTCTTGTTATTTTCATAATTTTCTACCAGTTATTTATTCTCTGTATACAAATCCTTCCATGTCTATTTTTGCAATTACACTTAACCTTGGATACTTATTTTGTATGTATCTCCTGCTTATTAGTTTAAACCCTAGTTGGGGTGGCAGTTTTTCATGAGCCACCTTTAGCTGTTTCTATTCTGATCAGCTCATTTCAAAACTGGTTTTGACATGTTTTATGGACAGATGTCCATCCTGACTCCAGCCATCCCTATTTATCTGGAAATGGGACGAACTGAGTTGGGCTGATTTGCCCCACCAGTGGGATTTGTCTCAGACTTTCCCCGGCAAAGATTTGTCCTGAGTCGAGTCAATGTCCTGGCTCTTCTCTTGTGGAGACATTTTCCTCAACGTCCCAGGATGGGTCTCTCCCATGGCTGCTAAAAGTTAGGCACTCTTCTACATAACAGCAGCCATCTATTGCATAAAAATAATAGCGTAAATTGTTTTAACCATAATTCTTATAACAGCCTAAACCATCATCAAAAAAACATGGTAAGGTCACCAAGCATTTAAATGGAGGAGTACAAACTTAGAAAAAAACTCTGACAACAGCCATGGTGAAGAAGAATCGAAAAACACCTGTTCAGCTAAGCAGCCAAAGAAAAAATGACATTATCAGTCAAGCGAGGGGGTAGGTCCCCCAGCATATGACTCCCTTGCCGTTGGTTAACAACCCTGTTACCAAGCATTAACGTCTGGACCAGCTTTACCCCCCATGGTAATCTACACATATGACAACGATTTGTATTCTTGTAGGAACAAATGCATTTGAGGTCAAAGGATAACAAAGTGAAAAAATCCATACCACTGAAACATACTACAAGAATGATGAAAATGTTTTTGAAGACTGTCTTCAAAAGAGGGTTTCATCACATAAAAACCATTCTAATAAAGTCATAAACGGAAACAATGAAGAAACTTTCAGATATTGCATCAGCATACCACCCAAGTTCACTACCATTTGATGTCACTGCGCTTTTTTCAACACGCACACAAGTACTATTAACACCTCTTGTTAAGTTTTCCTTAAAAATTCTCATATGTGACCAAATAGTATTCTTTAGTAATTACCTAGTGAACATGTATACACCATGTACACAAAATGGACATGAAGGCTTGAATGTGTCTTGAATGTTAAGTTTTCAAAGATAATTGTACATAAGTAATGAGTAGGAATTCAGAAATCTACTTAGAAGCACAATAAATAAAAAGGTTCTATACATATTTACTATACAATACCAAATATTATAAATATTAAAGAAAACAAAATATTACCTGAAAATGGACCCCTGAAACATCCAATAGACCATGACTCTTCCGGTCAGCAGGATAAAGAGACGCCATCTGATACATTAGATTCTGAACAACTTTCTGGACACGTTTTACAAAGCAGGTAATATGATGAAGAGTTGGAAGTATATGTGCAAGAGATGTCTGTGAATCTCCTGTAGCTTCCCCGTCATCTTTGACTAAAAAAGAAAAAATATTTCCATAAATCAAAATTCAAACAATAATCATTCTCAAAATGTAAATTTAAATTATAAAATTTATTCACTGGATACTTACCTAAAATTATAGATAACTATATCTTTGTGACTGGCTGGTGTGGTCAGCAATCAAAATAAAGAAGATCGTTTAGCTGACCCAAATGACTATCTAATTCACCTGTTCTCCACTAGGTGTGTCTCCAATGTTTTAGTTATCAGAGTTCTTCTTGACAACCCACTAAATAGTGGAGAGGCTGGGCAGTTTGTACTTTAACATTAGGTAAGTATCCAAATAATAAATTTTATGAAAATTTTCACTATTTGGGATGAATCCTACCTACTGTTAAAGACAGCTGATTCCCACAACAAGGAGAAAGATGGCAGGTTACTGCAGCTAGACACGAATCTGCTCAGCCAAGCAAACTAAAGGTTTTTTACATGAAACCCAAAACATTCTTCCCTAATCTGGGGATCCTTTCTAGATAGCACTGCCACCAGAAGGTGGAAGTACTATCTAGAAAGACTCATGAGTACATCAGAGTAAGAGCAGCCTTAAGAGAAAACCACCTCAGCTGAAGTGGTGTTAAGAAGACCCCCATGCCTGGGTTAGACAGCCCAACAATGACAGTCAAAACCAAAAGAATGCCTCTTTGATACAAACGTATGGTACACTCCTATACAAATAATGTACCTTCATGCTCCCCAACACTCAAGACCAGGCTTTAAAATTAAGGAAAGAGACTACATGGCTGCTCTATGATTCTGTTCACGAAAAGACTATATCCACTATGATGAGCAGACTAAGGGCTGAAAAAAAAAAAAAAGTGGCAAAAATGGAATTTATCATAATTAATTGAAAGAAAACACCGAACTATATCCTGTAATAACTGGGACTGATAGCTTTTTTAGAGTAGCTAAGAAAATGAAAAACTTAATTGTAAAAAAAGGTACAGGCTGAGGGAAATGCCTCCAGACCAACTCCAGGAGCAATAAACAAACCACTGCCTTTGATATAATTAATTGGCTGTCTCTACTAAACCTGAGTATAGACTCTTTGAGACACTGATAAATCTCATGCTTGCAGGAGATGGTTGATAGTGTTAATGTAGTTATCAGATGCATTTTGAAAACTTCATGGCATGCAGCTGTCCTAGAAGATTTTTCTCGAAAGGAAGAGTCCTAGGGAGATATAGTGCTAGAGGAGTTCTAAGTTTCTGGTAGCCAGTTAAGTACTTCCTTAATACTGCAAAAAGAAGTCAAGATTTAAGTGCCCAGAAGTGACCAATTGTGCAGAAATGCATCTACCACACCAGTCTCAGGATCATGAAAGAAGAAGTAGACTGGTAACTTCCTGAGCCAAGTCATTTTCTAGACACCTACCATCGGAGTTCACCCAAGTTTCCACACGGACTGACATAATTCAGAGACCACTTTAGTGGAATAGTCAGTTATTATTATTATTAAAATAGTTTAACCAGACCACTGAGCTGACCATCAGCTCTCATAGGGCTGGCCCGAAGGATTAGGATGGAATGACAAGTCTAGGCTAGAAGCCTAGCACTGGGACCTAATAGGTCACTTGTCAATGATGATAAACGAAAATGAAAATGAAATTAAAAGCTATAAAAGGCATACACTTTCATACTGGAACACACTCACACAATAAATACATTTAAACTCATGCTTCCATACATACTCACTAAAAGGTATATTAAAATTTAAAATAAATTAAGTAAAATCATAAAATTTACTTGTTTTAAAATTCATTATACTGATTGATTGTTTTTTTCTTATATTTTTCCAATTAATTTGCAGCTTCTCATGAACATTAAAATGGGTGCTATTGAGAACGTTGAAGATTCTGACAAAATTTCTTCTATCGGTCTATTTCCAAAATTTGATAATCGCTGCACGTTATATTTTGGACATTCACACAGTATATGCTTAACTGTTATCAGCACATTGCAATCTGGGCATTTGGGAAGAGGCCACATGGACTGTTCATTAAGTGTCCATGTGTCAAACGAGTATGGCCTATTCGAAGACGTGTCAGAATTACTTGTGCTTGTCTCTCTCTTTGATATGACGAACTCCATTTTCCAACACTGGATTTTATCTGTTTTAATTTATTATTTTCAGGTTCTGTGTTCCATATATTTTGCCATTTTTTTACAATGACTGTTTTTATATATCTTGTATAGTCACTGATAGGGATGTCTACATTTGTTCTTGTCATGTGGACCGCTTCTTTAGCTGCTTTATCAGCCTCTTCATTTCCCTTAATCCCTACATGGGCAGGGATCCAACATATTTCAATATTTTTTCCCTTATTATACAATTTATGGAGTATAGATTTTTATATGTTGCACAATATTATTTTTGGGATTATAGCTTTGAATAGCTTCTATAGCACTTCTGGAGTCGCTATAAATTACAAAATTATTATATGAGACTTCTCTAATTATTTTTATGGCCGATACTATTGCACATAACTCAGCTGTATATACAGAGGCTTTGTCTGGGAAAGAGAACTGATACGTTTTGTTTTGGGATACCGCAGCATATCCCACTCCGTATTGTGATTTAGATCCGTCAGTGTATATTGCGTAATGTGGACCTTTTCGGATTATATGCTCTTCTGCATGTTGTCTTTGGTATTCTGGAGTATATGAATGATTTTTTGATAAATATTTCAAGTGTGTACAAATTCTCAATTTATTCATTGTCCAAGGAGGAGGCAATTTTAACATTACAGGTAATTGCATATACATATTTAGCGACTCAAACAATCTTCTAGCCCTAATTGGGAAAGAAGGTGGATGATTGTTTATAAACACATCTCTTAATCCAAATAATTTTTTGGTTGGAGAATCACTTGTCTGAATTCTCAGAGCACTCTTCATCGTTACTAGCTCTCTATGGAGAGACAGAGGTAGTTCACCACATTCAACTTGTAAAGATGATGTTGGTGATGATCGAAAAGCTCCTGAACATATTCTAAGACCCTCATTATGAATTGGGTCTACCGTTTTCAGCACTGCATCTGATGCCGAGCCATATATTTCACTTCCATAATCAACGATAGACAGCACTGTTGCTTTATACAATAAAGTAAGGGTATGTCTATCGGCTCCCCAAGTAGTGTTCGACAGTTTTTTAATTAGGTTTAATGCTCTTTTACATTTTGATTTCATGTATGTTATGTGGGCTTTCCAGTTCATGTGAGTATCAAATACTAATCCTAAAAATTTTGCTGTTTGGCCAATTGGTATACTATGGTTTCTGATTTTTATGTCTATTTCTTCTCCTTTTTCCATTTTTTGTTTTTATAAAACATGATTGCTTGGTTTTATCTATGGAAAATTTAAAGCCTACAGATAAAGCCCATTCATCTATTTTTACTATGCTTTTGTTAATGATTCGTTCTGCATGTTTTATTCGAGATGCTGAATAATATATGGCAAAATCATCCATATACAGGTTACTTTTAATACCAGTAGGTAGATTTTTACTGATATCATTAATTGCTAACGTAAACAGTGTGCCACTAAGGACGCTTCCCTGTGGAACACCATTTTCTAGAGGAAATGTTCTAGACAGAACATCATCTATTCTCACCTGAAAACTGCGATTTGTCAAAAAGTTTTGTAAAAACCTAGGTAAATGTCCACAGATGTTATTGTTTTGTAAAGTTTTTAATATAGCATACCTCCATGTAGTATCGTATGCTTTTTCAATGTCAAAAAAGACAGCTACAGTAATTTGTTTTCGTTCAAAACCTTGGCGTATATGGTCTTCTAAGTTACAGAGAGAATCCAATGTAGATCTGTTACACTGTGACCCAAACTGAGTGGGAGTTAAAATTTTATTTTCTCGTATGTGCCATGTTAGTTGAGCATTTACCATTTTCTCTAGTAATTTGCACAAACAACTTGTTAAAGAAATTGGTCTGTAATTGCTTACATTACTGGGATCTTTTCCAGGTTTGGGGATTGGAATAATTATGGCTTTACGCCATTCATCAGGAAATAAATTTCTAAGCCATAAGTGGTTATAAAACTCTAACAAGTATGTCTTTGCCAAAGGTGCTAAATGGCAAATCATTTCAAAACAAATATTGTCACCTCCAGGGGCAGATTTATTGCTGTTCAACAGAGCAAATTCTAGCTCTTCCATACTAAATTTTCTATTATAATATATATCTTCTACTGTTTCAAAATTTATTGTTATTAATTCTATATTATTTTTCTTTGTGCGGAAATGCTCATCTAAATTTTTGTTGCTACTTACTTTTGCTAAATTTTCACCTATTACATTACTAATTTCTTTAGGATCAAGTATTCTTTTCCCATCTTTTATTATGGCATGTCTAGGTGGTTTAACATGGGTACCATTTATTTTCCTGAATTTTTCCCATATTTTTGTATGGGAGTATTTTTAGAGAGATCTGATACATATTTTTTCCATGAAATGATTCTTCCTTGAATTACTTCTCTTTTAAACTTTGCAGATATTTTATTATAAAGAGGTTTTAATGAATCAATTTCTAATAATAATATAGTTAGTTTTTGTAAGGTTCCTACTAATATCGGTAAAGTTATGTTTAATTTACTGAATTTTCTATTCAAATTATTTAGTCGTCTTCAAGTCTGGTGTTTTATTTTTATTAATTCTGTTAGTTTTTCAGACCACCATGGGACTTTGTGTTTTGTTGGATGAGATTTGGATTTTGGTATTGCTTTATCAGCAGCATTTGTAATGAAATCAACAAGAAATTTATTAGTTTCATTATGGTCTTTCAAATACTCAAATGGTGGGATATTCCTGGTGTGGAATTCATATTGTTCCCAATCTGCTTTATAAATGTTATATCGAGGGGCATGTTTGGTGGGGTTATGTTGGATGAGATTTGGATTTTGGTATTGCTTTATCAGCAGCATTTGTAATGAAATCAACAAGAAATTTATTAGTTTCATTATGGTCTTTCAAATACTCAAATGGTGGGATATTCCTGGTGTGGAATTCATATTGTTCCCAATCTGCTTTATAAATGTTATATCGAGGGCATGTTTGGTGGGGTTATTTTGTGATAAAGAAATTAATATGGGGAAATGATCACTTGTATGCAAGTCATCTACCGTATTCCAGTCCAATCTGTCTACTATGTTTGTTGTACATAGAGTTAGGTCGATTGAGGAATATGTTCCATGTGTTTTAGAAAAATATGTGCTGATTTCGTTATCATTTATACAGCACATGTCATATGAATCTATGAATTCCTCTATTTTATTCCTACTCTATTTGATTCTGTACAATTACAGTCCCACATTGGGTTGTGGGCATTAAAATCACCTACTATTAACGTTGGTTCCTTAGTATTATTAAGTAACTCTTTGAGTTTGTCAACGTCATAATTTTTATTAGGTTGATTGTACAAATTATGAATTACATAATTATCGTTTTTTATTCGTATTCTAATACTCGACGTTTGCAAATCAGTAAAGTTTACAGGTACTTTGTCATAACATACTTTGTTATGTACATATATAGCAGTTCCTAAATTCCCTTCTTCCTCTCTAGATGAAGATGCTAAGGTATATTTACCTATCGTTAATATTGTTTTGTTGACATGTTGCAAACATAATATCATTGGTTCATATTCTTTTAATAACCGCTGTATTTCTCCTAGGTGTAATCTGGTCTGTAGACCATTTACGTTCCATTGTATAATATAACTATTGAAAATATTTTTTATAGCGGTCAAGTTTTACTTTCTTTTTTTGTATTATCAATTTGGAATTTTTCTAATAATTTACTCACGACATTCATCTGTTTTTCTTTATAATAGACTAAGTGCTCAATGCACATGCACCCTTTTTCATGGTTACTCAAATCTGTGTTTTCTTTTTTTCTATATTTCATAAAATTTCTTATAATGTTTGTTAAAGCATCTTTTGTTATGCTTTTGTTGTTATTGCATAATTCAATGAAATAATCATTACATCCACAAGTATTATCATGTGTATTTCTCTTTTCATTTGCTCTTGTACCAATTACTGGAGAAGGAGTAATCTCTTCTCCCTTGACATACTCATTATCATCTATGGTATGATTCTCTTTCACTTCTTCAGTGTTCTCGACATTTGCCTTCATAGGTTCTTATTATTATTTTAGGAGATAAAGGTATATTCTTAGCTTGTTTTTGTTTTTGTTCCTTTTTCATCTCCTTTATCTTTGGTTTAACTGATGTTTCTCTAATAATAGTTGGTTTCTTCGTTTTGGGTGGTGTTCTCTCCAAAGGCCTTTTTTATCTTTAATTTCCAGTCTATCTCTACCCTCTTCTGTTATTTTAGTAGCAGCATCTTCCTGTGTGTCTATTTGCATTAATATTTCAAATGAATTGGATAAAATATTATCCATCTCATTTGTACCTGTTTCTTTATTCTCTATTTTATTTTTATTTCTAAATTATTAATTTTTTCTTGAGACTTACTTTTCTGTGCTCTGTTATTTCTATCTATTTCCGTTTTTGCTTCAATTTTTGCTCTTGTTATTGAGGAATATGAATGTTTCTTAGATGGATCTTGCATTCCTCTCACTTTTAATTCCAATTTAGCCTCTCTGATAGACATCCCTGTTCGTTCTTGTAACATTTTCAGTTCTGTATTGTATATGTAGTACACACACTCCTTGGACCTAGCATGATGATCCTGTCCACAGTTTACACATTTTGGTTCACTACATTTCCATTGTGTGGCATGTTCGTCAGATCCACAATAAGCACATACAGGTTCATTACGACAGTTTTTCTTTGTGTGTCCATACTTACTACAATTTTGACATTGTAGCAGTTTGGGAACATAAGGCCTCAGTTCTCTATTTTGGCCCAAAATCTTTATTTTTTGAGGTAACTCTTGGCCCTCAAATTTTATTTTTGCAATTCTTAATGCCTTATTATTTTGTTTACTTGGTATTATATATACCTCACAGTCTTGGATTTTGGTATATCTCATTTTAAGAGAGTCCAACAGTATATTTTTGTCAACTGGTTCGTCATTATTTTCAGGAAGTACAATAGTACCCTGAATGCTATTCATAGTGTCATGCTTCTTTACTTTTACATTTACATTGTCAACACTTTTTATTGATAGATAGTCCTCAGACTGGTTTTTTGTTGTGGCTTCTATAAGCCACGTCTTCGTTTTTATTTGTCTAAACGACATTTCTGTCGTTGAGTGTCTTTTTAATAAGAAGTTTTCTAACTTTAGGGCTGAGATTTGTTGTTCTGTTTCCATGGTTAGAAACCTTGACCAACTTCCACTCCCAAAGAGGGAGTCGAAATGAATCAAGGTTGGGTCAAGACGATATTTACTTTTTTTTTATTTGTTTTGTACTGGAGCATAAGGTTCCAGTGTGATCATATTTGGATTCTTTATTGTTTTTTCAAAGAAAGGTTGTTGCAAGAGCTTCCATCAGTCGTCATCTGTGCCGAGTCACTACCATCAAAGGGGCCCAGGGTACTCAAATCTTTATCTTCACTTTGCATAAAGATTTGAGGAGGAGAAGAAGAAAAAAAAAAAAAAAAAATCTGAAAACCTTAAAAAGATATCATCAGCTTTTCATGGAGTTTTATTCTTCCACCAATGGCACAAGTGAGAACTGACTCCCAAATGTCCGCATCCCTACCCTACCCAAAAGGGGATGGCACAACATGATTAGAGTGGCTCAAGTGTAAGCCAACCCGCTTGATAGGACTGAGAGCATTACTAGAATACAATCATCCCCACCCTAATCACATTATGGGCAAACCGGACAGAATGCCGAGAGTCCTATTCCCAGAACTAGACCCCCCTGGAATCCGTGGTCCAGTCCCGTAGAATAGTTCCGCCTGAAAACTCAGGTCCGAACATTATCGGGCAGTTGATGGTCCTGCCACGGTTCTCACTATTTAGCTTCGGATATAAACCCAATCCCAGCTATGATACCTTTTCCTATTTACCAGGTCCAAGAAATTTGTACGAAAGTGAAAATATCCACGCCATTTAAATCGAAAGGTTTGTAGGTGATCCGTCAGGGCCCGGGCTTTTATTCTTCGTAAGAACGAAGAAAAAAAGCCAGGGCCCCTTACCCCCTCACCACGTGAAGGAACCTACTTCGAGGGGAGTGGAATAGTCAGATTCCTTCTAATTAGATGATCTGCTAACATGTTGATCCTCCCTAGAAGAAACTAGGGATCAACTCAAAATTCCTTACTTCTGTCCAAAGATGAAGGGGCTCTGCTACAAGGAACATTAAGGACTAGACATTAATGGTATCATTACCTGGTTGGTCATATGATATTTTCTTGATGCAATTACTGTATATATATACACATCAGGCTTTGAAGAAAAACCTTTTAAGGTAGCTGCTGTGAGTCCTCAAAGGAGTTACTCTTTCGGTCCCCACCGGGGCTCCATAAAACAGACCTACAAATATCACAGTAATAAAGTCTAACAGGACTCAAGCAAGAGGGCTGTTTCCCTTGCCTACAGCAATTACTTCACTTTGTTTGGTTTTATGTGCAGCCCTACACAGGGATAATTCTCTCTCTGGCGGGCCCTTGTATGTTTTCAAAATACAGTAAGGTGCTTCTTATATTTTATAATCGTCTTTAAGTGTTTTCTCGTCAGTATCATAGCTCCAGCAAAATAGGAGAGTCTTTAGTTCTTTTTTTAAATATGCTTTCTTCCTGTATGCTAGTTTTATTCCCTGCAGACTGTATGTTTATTACATTGTCTGTGCACTTATTGCCACCATATGTTTTATGTTTAGTATCACTATGGCCTTCCTTTACACAATCTTTACACTTGAAGATGCTGCGAGCAAATTCATTTGATTTGTGATTTTCACCACATCTAGGGCAAGCTTGGTCATTTCTACAATCTGTTGCGCTATGACCAAACCCCTGACATTTGTAGCATTGATAGGGCATGTAACAGTCGTATTATTTGCAACAGCTATACAGTGTACACAATTTGTTACCTCTATCATAGATAGCCTTTTGTATTTGTGGTTTGCATTTGATGATACAGTTTTTATATTTGTCATCTCTGGCAGTCTTCCTAAGGAGCAGCAGAAGATGATGACAATAGAAGAAAAAGTTAAAGTGTTAGACATGTTGAAATCTGGTGAGACTGCTTCAAGCATAGGGCGGCAGTTGGGGTTGAATGAGAGCTCTGTATGCTCTAAAAAGGTGGAAATTCAGAAAATGAGGGTCTTTCAATTAAACATCTTTGGATAATCCTTCGCAAGAATCCCCACCCAAAGAAGTACCTGTAGTCCTGGCAGAAGAGTTTCCTGTATCTGAAGAGGGGACTCTGACGAGCTGTAACTCTTCAAGTACACTGTGCAGTCATATCGTCATTCATCAGCCTGCACAGTTTATTCATCATCATCTTCAAACCAACATTCATCACTGGTGAGTACCCTTACTTACTGTTTTTTTTATTACTGTCCAATATCTTTAATGCATACGTATATGTATCACTCTCTCTCTCTCTCTCTCTCTCTCTCTCTCTCTCTCTCTCTCTCTCTCTCTCTCTCTCTCTCTCTCTCTCTCTCATTCGTAGTTATCGCTCTTATATTTCTACAACTTATTATTTCTCTGTGCCTCTTTACCTGTACAGTACATAATTTTAAACAGACTGAATTTTACCTGTACTACCTTCTATGAACATTATGTACATGTTTTCGTTATTTTATGGAATTGTACCTTTGTTATAACTGTGACGTATGAAGTTTACCTAGTGATGCGAAGAAAATGTCTTTTACTCTGAGTGAAAAAGAAAATGGCATCCCATGAATTAGGGGTAACATTAGTATACGTATGCACCTACTGTAAATGCGCTGGTATGAAACTGCACAGTACTCAATTTTTATGTCAATCATTTACTTCTTTTTTAATGGTAATGTATTAAGCTAACTTTTAAATGAAATTACACTAACTTTAGTTTCATTTAAAAGTTAGCTTAATACTTTGGGAGCATGTTTAAGGTCATATTTAGTGCTTAAACTCTAGAAATAAGCATTTATTAGCATTTTTTGTGACTGTACCAAACTTACGCAAATCCTTGCCTTGTGCGAGGGGTTCTGGAACCTAACCTCGCGGAAGTTCGAGGTATTACTGTATTTACATTATTTACCAAAATTCTGTTGAGAGCATAAATACACATCACCATATGTCAACAAGGTGGGGCCGGCACACCTTGTAAGGCAAAAGAAATCCACCAGGTTTGCCACAACTGGGGGAGGACAGTCTAGATAGATTTATAAATATGATGCTCAGAAGGTACAAAGCACATTCCCTGAGATCCATCACTACTAAAGGTTCTTCTTGACGCACTGTCAGACACTTCTGAAATTCTGCACACTGCCTTCTGAGAATCCACACAGCCTACTTGAACTGGGAGTTCAAAGCATCAGTTATGGTTACAGGCAGTTCCTGGTTATCGGAGGGCTCGTTTATCAGTGATCCAGTTTTACAGGGCTTGTCTAGCGATGAAAATCGGCAAGTTTCGGCGCCGAAAATCGCCAATTTCTGCTTGTGGGCGCCGATAATTAGGAATTGGCGCTGATACATATCTAACATTGGGGCCGATAACTGAAAATCGCCGATTTTCAGTTACTGTCACGCCATCAGAATGGAACCGCCGCTGAGAAACGGGGACTGCCTGTACATGTGTAATTTTTCCACTTTGAATGTGAGCCAGATCACTGCTGAAGCAGAACTCAAGAGTGGTTTGGGGAATTCTACATGGAACTCATGCAAAAAAAAAAAAAAACCTGTAGGGGCAATACCCTAAAGGGAAGACTTCAAAGGTAGTGCTAAGAATTTTCTAAGCTCCTGATTCGAGACACTTATGGGTTAAGGAGACAATGATGGGACACTGTCAAATGTCACAATTTTTAAAAGTAAATTGTATTTTTCCTAACTATACAAACCTGAAGTCTTTTACATTAGGAATTACTTACAGCAAACCTGGAAACAGCCGCTGAACTTTCAAACATGGTGGTTAGGCAGTTAACTACTGTCCAGTAGGAGGGAGTCTTGCCAGCCCAAATGTTAAACATTCCAATTTGCATTTCGGTCCAGGTGTTAGATTGAGGGGTGGCATGAGGCGGGCATAAAATGTAATGTAAAGGACCTCAGGTTTGTATAGTTAGGAAAAATACAATTTACTTTTAAAAATTGTGATTTGTTTCTACACAATATACAAACCATCGGTCCTTTACATCAGGAAGACTCACTGGCTGGAGGGAGGAATCTGAGTGAGTCTCTTGAAGTGACTGGAGTTCGCCATACCTGGGATTCTCTTCCTGGTCAACAGAGCAAGAAAAGGAAATCTGCCTATAAAGAATTGATCGGGGTGTGGTAGAGCATGATCAATTGTCAGACTTCTGGGCCTTTTTGCACGAGGGAGGTAAATGTAACCTCATACGAAAAGGGGCTAGGATGAACCTTACAAGTCGGAAACAGCAAGGCAAATTTAAGCATTGGGTTTGTCTTACTGTCAGGATCTCCTTCCTCCCCTTGCTAGAGGAAGGAGCGGGTTTGCTTCTATAATCCTGGAAGGAAAAATAGAACAGAAGCTCGAAGTACAGGCTTACCTGCATCGACCGGCAGATCTAGCATGTAACAGCTCATCCACTCTCTGCTCGAAGGAAGAGACGAAGGATGAGAAGAAAGAAGCAGGAGAGGCTAGTCACTCCCGCACTCATCCTCGCATCCACAACTGAACATCTTAACCCTTAAACGCCGAAGCCCTATTTACAAAAACGTCTCCCGTATGCCGGCGGCCTCCGGGAGCTAGCGCCAAAGTGGAAAAAAAGTTTTTTTCAAAAAATCACAGCGCGCTTAGTTTTTAAGATTAAGAGTTCATTTTTGGCTCATTTTTTTCTCATTGCCTGAAGTTTAGTATGCAATCATCAGAAATGAAAAAAAATATCATTATCATATATAAATATTGGAATATATGACAGCGAAAAAAAACTCGTATATAATTGTATACAAATCGCGCTGTAAGCAAAACGGTTAAAGCTAATGAGTTAATTTTTTTAGCTGTATTGTACACTAAATTGCGATGATTTTGGTATATAACAGATTGTAAAACGATTACAGCAACACAGAGAAAATATTATCACAAAATGATGCATGAATTCGTAATGCGCGGATGTAAAAAAAGGCTTTTTCAAAAATTCACCATAAATCGAAATATTGTGCTAGAGACTTTCCAACTGTTTCAAAATGAAGGAAATTGATTGACTATTACTAGACTGTAAGTTTTTTAGCTTACAATTGCATTTTTTTACCATTTCGATCGAGTTAAAGTTGACTGAAGGTTGATATTTTTCTATTTATCGTTATTTATATGAAAATATTTCAAAACTGTTAAGAGCTAAAAGAATGATTTATTTTTTGTTGTATTTTACATGAAATTGCACACATTTTGATGTATAACACTTTATGTAACGAATAATATAAAACGGCGAAAAAATTACGACAAGCTGACTCAAGAAATGACAGGATTTTCAGCGGAGTCCGCGCGCGGGGAGCGAAGGAAAAAGTTTTTTTCAAAAATTCACCATAAATCGAAATATTGTGCTTGAGACTTTCCGTTTGTTGCAGAATAAAGTTTAATGATTGATTGTTACTAGAATGTAAGAATTTTGGCCTACGATTGCGTTTCTCGAGCATTTCGGTCGAGTCAAAGTTGACCGAATGTTAAAATTTTGTCAGTTATCGTAATTTAAATGGAAATATTTCAAAACTGTTAAGAGCTAAAAGAATGATTTATTTTTTGTTGTATTCTACATGAAATTGCGCACATTTTGATATATAACACTTTATGTAACGAATAATATAAAACGGCGAAAAAATTACGACAAGCTGACTCAAGAAATGACAGGATTTTCAGCGGAGTCCGCGCGCGCGGAGCGAAGGAAAAAGTTTTTTCAAAAATTCACCATAAATCGAAATATTGTGCTTGAGACTTTCCGTTTGTTGCAGAATAAAGGTAAATGATTGATTATTACTAAAATGTAAGAATTTTGGCCTACGATTGCGTTTCTCGAGCATTTCGGTCGAGTCAAAGTTGACCGAATGATAAAATTTTGTCAGTTATCGTGATTTAAATGAAAATATTACAAAACTGTCAAGAGCTAAAAGAATGATTTATTTTTTGTTGTATTTTACATGAAATTGCGCACATTTTGATGTATAACACTTTATGTAACGAATAATATAAAACGGCGAAAAAATTACGACAAGCTGACTCAAGAAATGCCAGGATTTTCAGCGGAGTCCGCGCGCGGAGCGAAGGAAAATGTTTTTTCAAAAATTCACCAAAAATCGAAATATTGTGCTAGAGACTTTCCGTTTGTTGCAGAATACAGGTAAATGAATGATTGTTACTGGAATGTAAGAATTTTGGCCTACGATTGCGTTTCTCGAGCATTTCGGTCGAGTCAAAGTTGACCAAATGTTAAAATTTTGTCAGTTATCGTGATTTAAATGAAAATATTTCAAGACTGTTAAGAGCTAAAAGAATGATTTATTTTTTTGTTGCATTCTACATGAAATTGCGCACATTTTGATGTATAATACTTTATGTAACGAATAATATAAAACGGCGCAAAAATTACGACAAGCTGACTCAAGAAATGCTGACATTTTCAGTGGATTTCCCCCGCTCGGAGCGAAGGAAAAAGTTTTTTTCAAAAATTCACCATAAATCGAAATATTGTGCTAGAGACTTTCCGTTTGTTGCAAAATGAAGGTAAAGGATTGATTGTTACTAGAATGTAAGAATTTTGGCCTACAATTGCGTTTTTCGAGCATTCCGGTCGAGTCAAAGTTGACCGAATGTTAAAATTTTGTCAGTTATCGTGATTTAAATGAAAATATTTCAAAACTGTTAAGAGCTAAAAGAATGATTTATTTTTTGTTGTATTCTACATGAAATTGCGCACATTTTGATATATAACACTTTATGTAACGAATAATATAAAACGGCGCGAAAATTACGACAAGCTGACTCAAGAAATGCTGACATTTTCGGTGGATTTCCCCCGCGCGGAGCGAAGGAAAAAGTTTTTTTCAAAAATTCACCATAAATCGAAATATTGTGCTAGAGACTTTCCGTTTGTTGCAAAATGAAGGTAAAGGATTGAATATCACCAGAATATTAGATTTTTTGCTTACCCAAAAAGACCCATGTAAATAAATAAATAAATAAATAAATAAATATATATATATATATATATATATATATATATATATATATAAATATATATATATATATATATATATATATATATATATATATATATATATATATATATATATATATATATATATATATATATATATATATATATATATATATATATATATATATATATATATATATATATATATATATATATATATATATATATATATATATATATATATATATATATATATATATATATATATATATATATATATATATATATATATATATATATATATATATATATATATATATATATATATATATATATATATATATATATATATATATATATATATATATATATATATATATATACACTTATATAATATTATATTGTTTTTAGTTTGGTACGAATACATAACTAAAAGTAATGCTTGTGAAAAACTTAGTTTTTGCATAAAACGAAATAATATACAAAACACCAATGAATACAGATATATAAAAACTTGTAATAAATATAAAACTAAAAATAAATTCAATGCAGAATGCTCACTTGTAATCCTGACTCTTCGTTCTGTTCTTGTTTTCTCCCTCCTCCATTGAAGAGTCTTGCATTTTCCTCCCGACATGACGAGGCACAAGCGGAGGAGGGAGATGCACGCCTTACTGCTGATGGGCGCGCCTCGCGGCACGCTGCGCCCTCCGGTGTCGCTCGGGTAGGCGCACTCCAATATATAACCGCAGTGTGGTACTTACGGTTACACTCCTCGAACCTGCAAAGTGCTACCTTGCAGGTGCGACAGACGTACCGGGTGTCTCTCCTTCTGCCATTCATATGGCACACCCGGCACCGTTTCTGTTTATGCCCTTCCAGGAGCTCCAGTGTGTGATCTCCTGCCTGCAGCCGGCACACAGGGTCGACTACCCGACGGGACATTGGAATGTGAGGGAGGGCGGCAGCATCACCAGGGGCGGCGGCATCATCCAGGGCGGCGGCATCATCCAGGGCGGCAGCATCATCCAGGGCGGCGGCATCTTCAAAGGCAGCGGCATCATCAAGGGCGGCGGCAGCAGGGGCGGCGTTGGCAGGAGCAGGAAGACCGAGGTTGGCCCTCCTAGCGACACCTGCCCTTTCCTCTCGGGGCAGAGCTGGAGCTCAGGGCAGGGGGGCGGCGTTGGAAGGCCATTCCTCTGGGTTGAAGTTTATGAGGGCATTCCCAGCCACCTCAAGAAACTGGATGTGGGTCAACCTCCGAGCGTCCGAATTATACCCACAGTAAAGGATGCAGGCATTCTGGAGGGCCAAATGAAGGAGGTATTTGACGAGCTTCTGTGTCCACCTCCTGGTTCTCCTGGCGAAGGGATAATACTGGATGAGTTGATCAAAGAGATCAACTCCTCCCATGTGCCTGTTGTAGTGCCCGATGACAGTAGGGCGCTGGACACGAAACTCCTCATATGTAACTCGGCCCTGCCGACGTGTCTTCTTCCGCTGAATGATCTCTTCTTGGATGGGCTCATGACTCGTCGTAATCATGGGCACGAGTCGGACCCCCTTCCAACAGATGACGAAGACATCTCCCTTCCGCCGCCACTCTGTCTCTCCTCTTGCCAGATGTTGCGGCTGGCTAGCAAACCTCTTGAGGACATTCGGGGCCCCACGCACCAACCGAAGGGTACCACTGACGTGCACACCTGCTTCATACAGTTCCTGGGCCAGGGATACCGAGTTATAATAATTATCCATAAACAGGTGGTATCCCTGGTTACGGAAACGATCCACAAGACCGAAGACAGTGTCACGCAGCATGGAGAAGACCCCAGAATACACCAAGAAGTCCACGACGTATCCAGTGTTGGCTTCCATAATGAAAAATAACTTTACACCATATTTCTTTGGCTTCTTGGGGTTGTACACTTTTATACTTAGATGCCCTTTGTATGGCATCATACCCTCATCCAAAGAAAGGTTCTTGGAAGGAACCACGAGAGTCTGGCACCATTCACGAATGTACTCCAACACTGGGCGGACTAAGATGAGGCGGTCGGGGTTATTCTGGGGTACAGCCCTTTGGTTGAAGGCGTTGAAATACCTGTCCATCGCCAGGAAACTATCACGGGGCATAATGCCGGGCACATTGGACGTACTTAAAAAAAAATTCCGCATCCAATATTGCCTGACGTCAGCAGCAGGCATCATCCCAAAAAAAATGTGGAGCCCCAAAAGATGCGCCATGTCCGTGAGGTTGCAGCCCCGCCAGCGATACGACAACGTCGACTGCAGTTCCTCACGGCAGTACCAAGCGTAATCTGCCGTCTCTGCAACAAGGAATTCCAGCAATTCCCACGTCAGGAAGAGCTGAATGAACCCCAGTGTAGTGAGAGGCACAGGGATGGTCAGTCCAGGTACTGCCGTGAATGGGTGCATGTTAGGTGGGGTGGGGTCCTCCAACCACCCCTCATCACTTTCGGACGAACGGCCTTCACCCAAGCTGCCGCGACGTTGCGACCTTCTACGGGCCTGCGCTGGCGCACGCGCACATGCACGGGCACGTCTTCGCACTCCCACACTCCCAGCTGGGCCGTCCCCTTCACTTTCGCCATCACTTTCGGTCTCATCCCCACCAGCCACAATCGGGGCCTCCTCCTCCTCCTCCTCAGACTCTCCCTCATACGCACTAAAACCACTAAATTCTGTGGCAGAATTCAAACCCACAAACAAAACAACAAACAACACTCACCCTGATCTTCGGTTGCTGGAGATGGATAAAGGTCGCCGTAACAACCACAACCGCAAACAACCACAAACACAACAAGGAAATACAAAAAAAAGAAACAGAACACACACACAAATAAACAGCACACCAACAAGAAAACCAACAACTCCCGGAAAAGCATACGACAAAACTGTCCCACACAAGAACCACTGACCGGCACTAGCTCTGACTAAAGACTCCCTCCAAAACCGAAAAATCCTTCACATATTCCACAGACAGACAGCGCCGTAAACACACTAACGACCTCATCCCTCTTCCAACAACCGAAGCACTCACTAACGACAATTACACTCGCTCGCTCTCTCTCTCTCTCTCTCTCTCTCTCTCTCTCTCTCTCACAAAACGTTGGGAAATGCTAAATACAAACAAATTTATTCATCCCTCTATAATTCTAATTCACTTTCCCCCTGTGGCTCCCGTACGGACATTGGGGGCAAATACTCATCATCACTGACATCAGGCGTGATGTCCTCATCACTGGATGACCAGCTGCCACCAAAATCAGGACTTCCTACCTGCTCTCGATCGAGATCCGATAAGTATTCATCCCAAATGTTTTCGGATGCCCCTCAGGACACCCCGATGCTTCCTAGGGGTCGTAAAAGGCACGGGATGTGGTCCTTGGTCGGATTCGGTCACACGTGGGCGAACAACACGGCGCTGAGAAGCTGGGTCACTTTGGCTGCTGGGTCCTTCTCCAGCATCCCAGTCTAAAACTCGTCTCACACGCTCACTACCGACAGGCAATATGCGCCTTTCACAGTCCTGACGGCTTTGTGACATCTCTGCAAACGTCCTGTTGCAGCACGAATACGCAAACACTCGCCAAAGTTCTGCAAAACACGGATGCGTGAAAAATCGCTCTCCGCAAGGTCCGGCGCTGATGCTGTCTGGTACAAGAAGGAGGAATTGATGCGCATGCGGCGTCTGGGTGGCGCTTATAAACAAAACAACAGCTTGATCCGTGAACTCCCAGCATCCCTCAAGGCGCGTGATTTGAAACCTTCCGCAAACTAGGCCTATAATTATTTTTCCACGAATATTTAAAAAAAGCATTTTTAGTCGACGTATGGTACGTCCACTTGACATCCAACAGACAATTTTAGTCGACGTATGGTACGTCCATTAGGCGTTTAAGGGTTAAGTGAGATGCAACCCTGTCCTGTTAGAGGAGCCAGGTAAGCTACACAACTTGTTGAGCAGCTACCACAGGTCACAAGGAAAAAGTGTCCAAGGACTTGTGGGCAATGTGCCGAAGGTAGAGAGAGGTGAATGTGGTCTGTCGGGACCACACCCCAACTTTCAATACCTGAGGAACCAACAGGTTCTTCCAGAATGCGAGGGTTGGACCAATGTCCCTGACTTCGTGAGCTCTCGAGCAGAAGGTACCTGTGTCATCTTCACCAGCAGCAGAGTATGCTCTCCTGATCATCTCACAAAGCCAGAACGAAATTGTGTTCTTGGACAACTCTTGGACAAGCCAGTGCTAACGAAGAGTCATCAGCACTCAGGCAAGAGATGTGAGTCCTCTTCAGATAGTGCTGCAACACTCTTAACGAGACAAAGTAGCATCTCGTCTGGGTCATTATCTACAAAGTCCTCTACGGAGGGGATCATGAAGGACTTGAACCTAGTGTCAGGGACCAATGGGTTCTGAGTCTTCACTATGAAATCCAAGACTAAATTGAATGTAACCAATCCCCATCCTCTTGAGTGTTTTTAATATTGAAGGAAAGTCCATGTAGTTCTCCTACTATCTTCGCTGATGTCAGGGCAAGCAGGAAGACAGTCTTGAGGGTCAGATCCCTGTCTGACGACTCTCACAAAGGCTTGTACAGTGCACGAGTCAGGCTCCTCAGAACTTGAGTCACGTCCCATGCAGGGGGCCTGAGGTCCCTGAGTGGGCAAGACCTTTCGAAGCTTCTCAACAGTAGCAAAATCTCGAAGGAGGAAGGGATGTCTACTCCTTTCAGCCGCAAGACTAGACCTAGTACGGTCCCATAGTCTTTTACAGCTGAAACAGTGAGGAGCTTCTCTCAGCAAGGAAGACGAGGAAGTCCACGACCTGCTGAACAGAAGCTCCAACCGGAGACAGACCTCATCTATGACACCAACCACAGAAGACGGCCCACTTTCCCTGGTATACTGCTGCAGAGGACTGTCTGAGGTATCCAGCCATCTCTGTTGCTGCAAGACATGAAAAGCCTCTTGCTTGCAAGAGATTCTGGATAACCATCAGCTGTGAAGACACGGGGACTGCACTGCCTGGTGGTACCACTCTACTTGGGGTTGACACAGTAGGTTGGGCCAAGGAGGAATCTCTCTCGGTTCCTTGGAGAGAACTGCTAGCAGGTCAGGATACCAAGACAAACAGCATGTGGCCATTTGGGGCCACCAGAATCATCCTGAGATTCAGGGTGACCAACACTTGGCTGCTCACCTTGCGAATCAGACAAAACGAAGGGAAGGCGTAGACGTCAAGGTTGTCCTACGGGTGCTGAAAGGCGTCCTCCACAGCGGCTGCCTGAGTGAAGGGACCACTCTGTCCCTATCACTTGATTCTGGCGGCTGAGCTTGTCTGCCTGGAATATATCTGGCTGACAGCTCTACCGAGTGAGTCACTGGCCACTCTTGCACCTGCTAGTCAACTGGTGGAGCAGAAGGGATAACAGACCCCCCCTGCTTGTTGACATAGCCACTACCGTGTGTTGTTGCTCATCAAAACCATGGCGTGTCCCATCACTTGATCCTGAAACTCTTGAGGGCCAGGAAGGCCGCCTGAGTTCCAGGATGTTGATGTGAAGGTGCTTGTCGTCTCAGTTCTACACTCGAGAAGTCAGCAACTCCTCCAGGTGTACGCCCCATCCCTCAGTTGACGTGTCTGAGAACAGAAGCATGTCTGGAGGGGGGAGTATGCAGGCATACTCCTGTAAGGGGTTCCTGTCATCTAACCACCAGTCTAGATTCTCTCTCACTTCCCTCGTGAGAGGAATGAGAAGGATTGAGGGTCTTGAGACTGGAACCAACACTCCTTCAGCCTCTACTGAAGGGAACGGAGGTGAAGACGTCCATGAGGGACCAGTTTCTCCAATGATGACTTGCCATTGTTGAGCTGACTGCTCCCAATGAGATAGGAACAGCTGTGCTGCCTTCCTGGACCTGCTGATATGAGAGTCCAAGGGACTCTTGCTGCTGCTGTACCTATCAGCATGCCCAGGTACTTTATCCTCTGCTTGGGGGTGAGATTGGACTTCTCGAGATTTACCAGAATCCCTAGAATGTGGCAAACTAGAGGAGTCGATCCCTGTCCTGAAGCAACTGTGAGTGGGAGCTCGCCAGGACCAGCCGATTGTTGAGATACCTCAACAGACATATCCCGAGTGAATGGGCCCAAGCTGACACCAGGGTGAACACTTGCGTGAACACCTGAGGAGCGGTCAAGAGCCCAAAACAGAGTGGCCTGAACTGGAACACCGTCTCCCCGAGGATAAAGCAAAGGTACTTGCAGGAGGATGGATGGATGGGTATTTGAAAACAGGCATCCTTCAAGTCCAACGCAAGCATGAAGTTGTTCTCCCGGACAGAGGTGAGCACGGAGCGTGCTGTTTCCATCATGAACTGAGTCTGGTGAACGAATCAGTTCAAGGGAGAGGACACAACTTCCACAGCACCCTTTCTCAGCATGACTTGCACTTCTTGCCTGAGTGCAAGATCCTTCGGCGAACCAGGAACCAGGTAAGGAGACAGACTGGAGAGTTGGTGAGCAGGTCTCGGCTCCATATCACTGCCATGATGCCCAATGGCTTGACAGGCAACCCTCCCCCCCCTTCAAACAATGGCAGCAGCTGGAGGGGAATGTCGCTCCTAGCATTTCCCCTTCTTCTTCTTCCCCTTGCCCCCTTTTCCAGACTGGAAAGCTCGCTGAAAGGGGCGTGACTGCGCGCCCTTTCTGGCAGAAGAAGAAGGCTGGGTCTTCTTACAGGCCGAGGAAGTGCTAGCCTGACCAGGTTGGGCCACGGTGGCATGCAAAGACCTGGAGGTCTTGGCCACTGCCTGATGGACAAGGCAGTTGCTGTCTTTGGCCCGACGCTTGTCCACCGCAGCATCTACCAACTCCCTAATGAAGAGAGAGGCAGAACCAAGCAACAGTCCATTCCTTAGGGTCACTGCTGACTCGGGACCAACAGACCTGGCAATCCAAGACAGGAATCATTCCTTCTCTTCAGCACCAGGTTTGCCCATAGGTTTGCCATCTGGTGGGTGAGGTAGGAGATGGCTCTACCTCCAGACTGGCATAGTCTCCCGAAGGTGGAGTCCCCCACAGGAGCAATAGCAACTGAGGAGGCAGCCACCTTGGATACTGTGAACGACCACAGATCCAGCCAGGAGACTGCCTGGAGGGCTGCCATGGCAGTAGCCTCCAGGTCACTGCTTCTTGCTGCAAAAGGTATACCCCATCCGAAACAAGGTGCTGCAGCAAGAGACCTGGACCTAGGTGAACCATGTCTGGGTCAACCTGCTTGGTCAGCCGAGGGGTTGCTTGACCAGATGAATAATCTGGTTTCTGGGCAGGAGAATTCGCTTCGGTCGAACCGCTCGGACAAGCTTCTTCCCCCTCCTCTAGGGGGAAGAAGCTTGTCCGAGCAGTTCAACTGAAGCCAATTCTCCTGCCCAGAAACCAGATTATTCATTTGGTTGAGCAACCCCTCCACAAATGAGGACCATGGCAGCCCCACCAATGCCTTTGGTTCCTTCTTAAGGCCCCAGAAGGATTTGAGGCGTGAAGGATGATCCACAGAAGAGGCCATGGTCCCTTCCCCGAGACCATTGTGTTGACGAATCAGTGCGATGATCTCTGCAAAGGTCCTCTGTATCTCAGGGGTATCCGCATCCTGAGGAAAAGGGCCCTCGAGTCCTTCCAGGGTGTGGTCCTCCCAATCTGCTCTCCCGGCAGGAGGGAGAACCTCGGCAGACCCCTTCGATCCATCCTGCACTACTTAGGCATACAACCGAGTCGATCTGAGGACTGAACCAGGAACGTAAGCCTTCGTAGTTGAAATCTGGGGAGAGGACTCTCCAGAGTTCCTCCTGTCTGTCTCGCACCTCTGGGTAAAACCCCAGGAGGTTGAGGGGACAGGTGAGGAGGGTCCGGCACTTCCATCAGTCCTGCCAGCGGAACCAGCAGGAGGGGCAGGCTTCATGCGGTCATCACCATCAACCCACGGTGATGACAGCAACATGGGTCCAGGAGAACGCTTATGCCTCAGAGAAGTGCTGTCCCGATGAGAGCATAGCGATTTGCGTGAGCCAAGCCAAGCGATCGACTCAACTGTGCCAGGATCGCGTGAACATGACTGGGGGCTGGGCAGAGTCGAACGCGCAGCTGGCTGGCGAGAGCTTGCGCTGTCCTCTTGACATGCCCCAGTCTTCTTTGAGGCCAAAACCTTGCAAGAAGAAGACTGAACAGGGCACCTCCACTCTGTCTCTCCAGGTGTTAGGACTCTAGGGACCTAGGCACCAGGTTGGGAACCTGGCGTGACACTGGTGGTAGTGCCAGCACGAAGAGTCGAGACACCTGCAGGTCTCAGCTCTTTCTCTTGTCCTGTGCCTGAACTGGGAAGGTGAGAGGTCTCTCCGGCACCGGTTCGGGATACTTGAGCCTCCCTAGGGACTTGAGAACTCGAAGTGACTCGTGAAAGAGCACCTGAAACAGCAACAGACATTGAAGCGGACTTCTTAGGACTGGTGACAGGAGCACAAATGGAGGTCTGTGTGAATGGAGGTCTGTGCGCCCGCAACTCCCAAATCCCTAACCCTGGGGAGGTAAGCAATCCGGTTCCCGAACCCAAAGGCCAGGAAGAGCTGATGAGAGATCCCACTGCTTCCCCTGCGGAGGGAGGCAGCCCCTTAGAAGTCCCAGAGTGGGGCTTCTTGGGGTGAGGGGAAGAGACCGCCTTCTTCCTCTTCGGACAACAAGCCTCGGAAGAGGAAGGGGATGAGGTAGCAGACGATGAAGACGAAGTAAAGTCACCCATCCAAGAGGTAGCAGCACACATCACAGGAGCAGCCGGGACAGCCAGGGCAACAGGAGTGGCAGGAGTGGGCCGGGCAGCAGGAACATCAGAAAAAGGAGCATCGATGGGAGCAACAGCAGCCTGAACAGCAGAGACCACAGGAGCAACAGGGACAAGAACCATCATGTGAGGCATGGTGGTCGTCACCATCATCGATGGTACAGCCTGGGATGGCAGGGCCAGAGCAAAACCTGTAGGGCACTGTGTGCTGAGATGTCAGGACAGCAGGCACTTGAGTACCGAAGTGAGACGACATGGTAACGGCAGTGTGGGTCACCACTGGTGGGACAGGAGACCCTGCAGGGATGGAGTGCCAGTAAGACCCAGGGAGAGCCAGGCTGCTTTCAAATCACTCGCCTGCATACCAAGGAGAGACTTGACCACCATACTGGAAGAAGAAAAGGTCGGGTTAGTGGAGGGAGACTCTACTCGCTCTGAGGGAAAAATTTCACAACTGGAGCAAGGAAAGGCCCCTGCAAGGAGGCCGTCCTGATTGCCCGCCCAAGCCCCAACCCCCAACCCCCAACCCCCACGCCATTCCACACTTGACGGAGTAAGTGAAGAAGACGAAGGAGAGTTCTCTTCTGAAGGAGAAACAGCCAGAGGGGGAAGCTTGCCAGGAGAAAGAAACGAGGAAGAAGAGTTAGCCACCACGGGCATAGTCAGGGGCATATAACTCTCAGATGATGCCTTGGCACCCTTCCACCAATACTGTTGCCTCCCTTCACCAGACCAGGAACAACACTCGGCACAAGTGGGGTCACGAGAGCACACGCCCACTGCAAGAGGAACAGAGGGGATGAGGATCAACATCAATATATGAGAGGAAGCTCCAACATTTCTTGCTGCCAACCCCAGGACACACATGCTGAGGGAAGGTGGCCTTGCGAACAGGATTGTCTGATTCGTGGGTTTGCATCTTACAAATCACAAACACATATATTCAGCAAACAAACCAAAGATAGATCCCACAGGGAAAAAAAATCTCAACGACAATCAGGGCAGAGAGGGTAGAAACACGTCTGCACTGCATGACGGCCAAGAGCAAATTGGAATGTTTGCATCTGGGCAGGCGGGACTCCCACCTACCTGACGGTATTTAACTGCCTAACCACCTTGTTTGAAAGTTCAACAGCTGTCTCCAGCTTCATTGTAAGTAATTCCTAATGTAAAGGACCAATGGTTTGTATATTGTGTAAGAACAAATGGCTACTAATAGTTGAGCAGGGCTACTTTATACGATTTGTACAAAACTGTTTCTGTTACTTACAACTGAGTTGTAAAAGGAATAAGACATTCCTCCCATTAGCTTTGGAAGTAGGACTATCAAGGAGAGGTTACAACTTTGATGCATCACCAAGAAACTCTGCCTCTTCAGGACTAATATTTATAACTACAGGCAGTCCTCGCTCATCAGCAGCGTCGGTTAACTGTGATCTGGTTTTACGGCGCTTGGCTAACAACTTTGTTAACCCAATTTTTGGCGACGGTAAGCAATTTTCAGCATTGGTAAGCAGTTTATCAGCGTCAGTAAACTGTTTTATTGGGGTCGGTAAGCAGTTTATCAGCGGTGATAAGCAGTTAATGGTGCCAATAAGCAGTTTATTGGCACTTATGATGTCATAAACACTATTCTTTACCACAATTGAGGGCCTCACAACCAGAAGGTTGTAAACGCCACTTTTTAAAAAAGGAGTAAATTGCCCTCAAAGTCTAGCATTCATTACTCTGCTTCTAAGAAAGATATTGATTTAAACCAATTTTCATATGAAAGCCCTACTCTTTAAAACTTTTTTGTGAAAATTTGAAAAAAAATTGTAGGGTGCGCTTGCGTGCTAGCATTCAAAATGTCCGCCTAACCCCTCACATTTGTGTATATTCTGGTCATAACCAGCACTTAACCCTTAAACGCCGACTGGACGTATCGTACGTCGACTGAAATTGTCTGTCGGGTGCCGAGTGGACGTACGGTACGTCGACTACAAAGTTTTTTTAAATATTCGCGGAAAAATAGTTATAGGCCTAGTTTGCAAAAGATTATAAATCACGTGCCTTGAGGGATGCTGGGAGTTCATGGATTACAAGCGTTACCCAGCCGCGCATGCACCAATTTCTTTCTTCGCGCACTACAGAGCATCACCGACGCATCTCAGAAATTCTTTCGTCCCTTTATCGTAATTTTTGCACCATTTTATATTAGCCGTTACATAAAGTTTTATATATGAAAATGTGCGTAATTTCATGTAGAATACAACAAAAAATAACTCATGGTTGTAGCTTTTATAAGTTTGGAAATATTGTCAGATAAATCACGATAAGTGCCAAAATTTCAACCTTCGGTCAACTGTGACTCAACCAAAATGGTCGAAAAACGCAATTGTAAGCTAAAACTCTTACATTCTAGTAATATTCAATCATTTACCTTCATTTTGCAACAAATTGAAAGTCTCTAGCACAAAATTTCGATTTATGGTGAATTTTGAAAAAATTTTTCCTTACGTCCGCGCTGTAAATCTGCCGAAAATCTCAGAAATTCTTCCATCACATTGTCGTAATTTTTGCACCATTTTATATTAGCCGTTACATAAAGTTTTATATACGAAAATGTGTGCAATTTCATGAAGAATACAACAAAAAACAACCCATGGTTGTAGCTTTTATTAGTTTGGAAATATTTTCATATAAATCACGATAAGTGCCAAAATTTCAACCTTCGGTCAACTTTGACTTGACCAAAATGGTTGAAAAATGCAATTGTAAGCTAAAACTCTTACATTCTAGTAATATTCAATCATTTACCTTCATTTTGCATCAAATTGGAAGTCTCTAGCACAATATTCCGATTTATGGTGAATTTTTAAAAAAAGCTTTTTCCTTGCATCCGCGTGCGGTAACTCGGCCGAACATCTCAGAAATTGTTTTGTTACTTTGTTGTAATGTTTGCACCGTTTTATATTAGCTGTTACATAAAATTTTATATATGAAAATGTGCGCAATTTCATGTAGAATACAACAAAAAACAACCCATGGTTGTAGCTTTTATCAGTTTTGAAATAATTTCATATCAAGATAAGTGCCAAAATTTCAACCTTCAATCAACTTTGACTCGACCAAAATGGTCGAAAAATGCAACTGTAAGCTAAAACTCTTACAGTCTAGTAATATTCAATCATTTACCTTCATTTTGCAACAAATTGGAAGGCTCTAGCACAATATTTTGATATATGGTGAATTTTTGAAAAAAAACTTTTTCCTTACGTCCGCGCGCGGTAACGCGGCCGAAAATCTCAGAAATTCTTTCGTCACTTTGTCGTAATGTTTGCACTGTTTTATGTTAGCCGTTACATAAAGTTTTATATATGAAAATGTGCACAATTTTATGTAAAATATAAAAAAAAATAAATCATGGTTGTAGCTTTTATAAGTTTGGAAATATTTTCATATAAATCACGATAAGTGCCAAAATTTCAACCTTCAGTCACCTTTGACTCGACCAAGATGGTCGAAAAATGCGATTGTAAGCTAAAACTCTTACATTCTAAGTAACATTCAATCATTTACCTTCATTTTGCAACAAACGGGAAGTCTCTAGCACAATATTTCGATTTATGGTGAATTTTTGAAAAAAACTTTTTCCTTATCTCTGTGCAGTAACTCGGCCGAAAATCTCAGAATTTCTTTAGTCACCTTGTTGTAATTTTCGCACCATTTTATATTAGACGTTACATAAAGTTTTATATATGAAAATGTGCGTAATTTCATGTAGAATACAACAAAAAATAACTCATGGTTGTAGCTTATATAAGTTTGGAAATATTTTCATATAAATCATGATAAGTGCCAAAATTTCAACCTTCGGTCAACTTTGACTCGACCAAAATGGTCAAAAAACGCAATTTTAAGCCAAAACTCTTACATTCTAGTAATATTCAATCATTTACCTTCATTTTGCAACAAATTGGAAGTCTCTAGCACAATAGTTCGATTTATGGTGAATTTTTGAAAAAAACTTTTTCTTTACGTCTGCGCGCGGTAACTCTGCCAAACATCTCAGGAAATTATTTCGTCACTTTGTCGTAATGTTTGCACCGTTTTATATTAGCCGTTACATAAAATTTTATATATGAAAATGTGTGCAATTTCATGTAGAATACAACAAAAAACAACCCATGGTTGTAGCTTTTATAAGTTTGGAAATATATTTTCATATAAATCACGGTAACTGCCAAAATTTCAACCTTCGGTCAATTTTGACTCGACCGAAATGGTTGAAAAACGCAATTGTAAGCTAAAACTCTTAGATTCTAGTAACATTCAAACATTTACCTTTATTTTGCAACAAACAGAAGTCTCTAGCGCAATATTTCGATTTATGGTGAATTTTTGAAAAAAACTTTTTCCCTACGTCCGCTCGTGGTAACTCGGCTGAAAATCTCAGAAATTCTTTCGTCACTTTGTCGTAATGTTTGCACCATTTTATATTAGCCGTTACATAAAGTTTTATATATGAAAATGTGTGCAATTTCATGTAGAATACAACAAAAAATAACTCAGGGTTGTAGCTTTTATAAGTTTGGAAATATTTTCATATAAATCACGGTAAGTGCCAAAATTTCAACCTTCGGTCAACTTTGACTCGACCAAAATGGTTGAAAAACGCAATTGTAAGCTAAAACTCTTAGATTCTAGTAATATTCAATCATTTACCTTCATTTTGCAACAAACAGAAGTCTCTAGCACAATATTTCGATTTATGGTGAATTTTTTAACAAAACTTTTTCCTTACGTCTGCGCGCGGTAACGGCTGAAAATCTCAGAATTTCTTTAGTCACCTTGTCGTAATTTTCGCACTGTTTTATATTAGGCCTTACATAAAGTGTTATACATGAAAATGT
Organism: Macrobrachium rosenbergii; assembly: GCF_040412425.1. NCBI lineage: Eukaryota > Metazoa > Arthropoda > Malacostraca > Decapoda > Palaemonidae > Macrobrachium > Macrobrachium rosenbergii. Next base: position 50,241,486 of record NC_089796.1, read on the forward strand.
GCGCAATATCATGTAGAATACAACAAAAAATAACTCATAGTTGTAGCTTTTATCAGTTTTGAAATATTTTCATATAAATCACGATAAATAGAAAATATTCGACCTTCGGTCAACTTTAACTTGACTGAAATGGTAGAAAAATGCAATTGTAAGCTAAAACACTTACAGTCTAGTAATATTCAATCAATTACCTTCTTTTTGCAACAAACGGGAAGTCTCTAGCTCAATATTTCGATTTATGGTGAATTTTTGAAAAACTTTTTCCTTACCTCCGTGCACGCTAACTGCTTAAAATCTCAGAATTTCTTTAGTCACTTTGTCGTAATTTTTGTGCTGTTTTCTATTAGGCGTTACATAAAGTATCATACATGAAAATGTGCACAATTTCATGTAGAATACAACAAAAAATAACTCATGGTTGTAGCTTTTATCAGTTTTGAAATATTTTCATATAAATCACGATAAGTGCCAAAATTTCAACCTTAGGTCAACTTTGACTCGACCGAAATGGTCGAAAACTGAAATTGTAAGCTAAAACTCTTACATTCTAGTAATATTCAATCATTTACCTTCATTTTGCAACAAACGAGAAGTCACTAGCACAATATTTCGATTTATGGTGAATTTTTTAAAAAACTTTTTTTTACATCCACGCGTTACAAATTCATGCACCATTTTGTGATAATATTTTCTCTGTGTTGCTTTGATCGTTTTACAATTTGTTATATACCAAAATCATTGCAATTTAGTGTACAATACAATGAAAAATAAAATAACTCATTAGCTTTAACCGTTTTGCTCACAGCACGATTTGTATACAATATATGAAATTTTTTTTTGTGTTGTCATATATTCCAATATTTATATATGATAATTATATTTTTTTTCATTTCTGATGGTTGCATACTAAACTTCAGGCAATGAAAAAAAGGAGCCAAAAATGAACTCTTAATCTTAAAAACTAAGTGTGCTGTGATTTTTTTAAAAAACTTTCTTTCCGCTTCGGTACTAACTCTCAAACCCTGCCGGCATACGGCAGACACTTTTGTAAATATAGGCTCGGCATTTAAGGGTTAAGTTCATACTGAACTTGTTGATTCCTAGTGTTTTTCTTGGTGTTTTCCCTGTTCTGTAAACAGAAAGTGGGACAGCCTCAATAATCTAAGAGAGAAAATGGCTCTGACTGAATGTAGGGGAGAAGTGAGCTTAGCTTTCACACTTAGCTGTAAGCCATATATTTTTAAGGGTAATGTTGTAAGATGACTTTGAAATGATATTAAAGTGTTTTAGGATGATAGTTTAAGGTATATTTGGTGTAGAATGATAGTTTAAGGTATACATTTAGTGTCTGAACCATTAAATAGGCAGTTATAAATGTTTTTACGGGTAGTCTTTGGTGTCTAACCTGTTTAAATAAGCAGTTAAAAGTATTTTTAGGGGGATTGCCAAGTATTCACGGATTTCAGATATTTGTGGGGGGTTGTGGTACCTGTCCCCACAAATAATAGGGGATTACTGTGTGTGTGTGTATATATATATATATATACACACAGTAATACCTCGAACTTACATGAGGTTAGGTTCCAGAACCCCTTGCATAAGGCGAGGGTTCGTGTAAGTTTGGTATGGCCACTAAAAATGCTAATAAATGCTAATTTCTGGAGTTTAAAACACTAAATATAACCATAAGCATGCTCTCAAAGTACTCAGCTAAATTTTAAATGAAATTAAAGTCACTAATTTCATTTAGAAGTTAGCTTAATACAACCATTAAACAAGAAATAAATGGTTGACGTAAAAATAAGAGTACAGTATCGTGGTGGGTACTGTATTTGCCACACTAGCGCATTTACAGTAGGTGCGTACGTATACTAATGTTACCCCTAATTCATGGGATACCATTTTCTTTTTCACTCAGAGTAAAAAAGTTTTCTATGCATCACAAGGTAAACTTCATATGTCACAGTCATAGCATAGGTACAGTTTAATAAAATAACGAAAACATGTACGTAATGTTCGTAGAAGGTGGTACAGGTAAAATTCAATCAATTTAAAATTATGTACTAAGTTAAGTATACCTTAGTTTTACCAGACCACTGAGCTGATTAACAGCTCTCCTAGGGCTGGCCCGAAGGATTAGACTTAAAGACGTACAGAGAAATAAGTTGTAAAAATCTGTGTGAGTGCTAACTACGAACGAGAGAGAGAGAGAGAGAGAGAGAGAGAGAGAGAGATACATATGGGCATAATACAGTAATTGTACTGTCTTTGTATCATATTTATGTACAAAATTATAAATAATACAAATTTTCTATTCCAATTTTACAGTTAAAAACATGAAAACTTATAAATTCCTTAAAAAATTAAACAAACACCTTCTGCAGGGGTATCATCTTTGAAAAGTGCAGTAACTTTGTGAATGGGTATCACATCTTGTACAAGTACACTAACTGTGCATGCTGTAATTACCTTTGTATCATGTTTATGCATATACACAAGAATAAAAATACTGTAATACATTTTTCATAAAGATTTTATACATTAAAGCATGAAAACTTATAAATTATGTCAAAAATTAAACATAAACACATCTGCAGGGTTTCTTGAGGATCTCAAATGTGTGCGAGTGTGTAAAAATCAGAAATGCCAATTAGTTGAAGCTGTACGATCGAGGTATTACGTGTGTGTGTGTGTATGTATATATATATATATATATATATATATATATATATATATATATATATATATATATATATATATATATATATATATATATATATATATATATATATATATATATAATAATGTACAATCATACTTTGTTGGTCGAATGTTTCTAATGTCGAACATTTAATTTTGTGACCGAAATTTGTGTCATTTGTCAAACAAATACTCGTATTTCGATCTGACCAATTACCTTGTTTATACTTGTACTTGACGTGCTACCGCATCCTATGAGAAAAACAAAGGCTATAACCCACAAATTTTTTTCCTTTCAAGTTATGTAAAAGTGCAAGCACAATATATAGTTTAATGATAACCATTTTTGGTAGGCCATGACACCATACAAAGAGCCTGTGGAAAAAAGATCTTGGCTCTTCGTATGGTATCCTTTACGGCCTACTGAAAATTCACAAACCAGACAATCCCCTAGACCTATCCTTACTTCATTTAAAACACCGAATTACAAATTAGCCAAATTTTTTGTACCTATGCTGGAGCATCTAACTAAGAACATGTATTCATTAAATAACTCCTTGCAATTCAAAGAAACCATTCCTCGACAAGATTCTGATTTATTCATGGCCAGTCTCGATGTAGAGTCATTATTTACTAATATCCCTGTTGGAAAAACTATAGAATTGGTTCTTAACAAGATGTTTCCTGTTCCTGATTCTACTTTTAATCATTTTAATCGCATGCTTTTTAAAACTTTACTTGAACTTGCAATGCTGGACGATGCTTTTATTTTTTATGGTAAATTATACAAACAAGTAGAGGGCATGGCCATGGGTTCTCCTCTTGACCCCATATTTCCTAATATCTTCATGCGCTCCATGGAGGAGCACATCCTTGACAATTGCCCATTAAGATTCTACCCCCTTTTTTATTTCAGGTATGTTGATGATATGTTTGGCCTCTTCAAAAGTGAATATGAAGCTGACCTCTTCATAGAATACGCTAATACAATACACCCGAGCATAAAGTTTACTATTGAGAAAGAGGTGAAAGATCGTCTACCATTCCTGGATGTTCTAGTTTTCAGCAACATGACAGTTTTAACACCACGATTTTTAGGAAGAAAACTTTTACTGGACTTGGTACCAACTTTTATAGCTCTTGTTTTGGTAATTTTAAATCCAACTCTGTTTCTACCCTTCTCTACAGAGTACTTGTCCTTACATCGAACTGG